>NW_020664545.1:6358905-6434319 GCF_002925995.2 Terrapene triunguis
TCCTGCTCCTCCTCACAGCCCAGCTTGCCCAGCAGCGCCCCCCCTCTCCCCAGCTGTTCAGCCTCCTCCCACTCACTCCCTCACCTAGCCCCCCCCTTTCCCATAGTCCTCCACCATCCCACAATGCCCAGCGGCCCCACGCCCCGGCTCCTGAACGCGCGTCCAGCTCCCTCCTCCCTTCCTGCTCGGCCAACCAAACTTGCACCCTGCGGGCCCCGCCCCGGGCCGTTACTAACCCCGCCCCTCCCGGCCAAGAAGAGCTTCCCATTGGTGGCGGCCGCAGTCAGTCAGGCCTTGTTTTCAGAGGCAGCGGGGTAGGCTGCGCGCGCTTGTCGCTCGCTCGGCGGGGCTGAGGGGGAAGGAGGGAGCGGGCGGCGGCGGCGGCGCAGCCGGGCGGAGGGGAGAGCGCTGAGGGGTGGGAGCGGCGCGAGGCCTGGCAGGAGGGGGCGAGGCCGAGGCCGGGCCGGCGGGGTCCCGGGCTGAGGAGGCCGGGCCGGGGGTCCCGGCGGCGGCGGAGCCATGACTCTGGAGTCCATGATGGCCTGTTGCCTGAGCGACGAGGTGAAGGAGTCGAAGCGCATCAACGCCGAGATCGAGAAGCAGCTGCGGCGGGACAAGCGCGACGCGCGCCGGGAGCTCAAGCTGCTGCTGCTGGGTGAGGAGCCCCCCGCGGCCGCCGCCCCGCGCCAGGCAGCCCCCCCGGTCCTTTCCGTGCCCCCCCGTCCTGGATCCCCCCCTTCGCCCACCCCCCGCCCTGGATCCCCCCTTCGCCCCCCCCGCCCTGGCTCTCTTCCTCTTCTGGGGGCCCCGCTGACCCCCACCCCTTAGCACCCGCCCTGCTCTGGATCGCTTCCCACCCCGACCCCCTTTTCCTCTCCCCCAGAGCTCTCGCCCTTCTCTGGATCTTCTCCTCTTCTTCCCCTGCCCTCCGACCCCAGCACCTGCCCTACTCTGGATCCCATCCCTGGATCTCCTCCTTCCCCCTCCCCTGGATCTTCTCCCCTCTTCCCATCGTTCCCACCCTGAATCTGGCTTTCACTCCCCTACCTCAGTTACCTTCTTCCCCAGGGATGATTGCTGTGAGCACATCCCCTGTGGCTATATGGGCAGCCCCCTGCATATGTGAAAATAGGGACTTTTCGCACCCATCACATGCTTTAAAAACGATGTCCCTTTTAAGCGCTACATGTATTTGTTGTTGACAATAATCATTGTGTTTGTTATACTAGTGTCTGAGGCCCAACAAAGAATGGGGTCCTATTGTGCTAGGCACTATACTAACTACTCAGTAGTAGCCATCTTTCCTTTCCCCCATCTTAGAACCCACATGTTAACCTCTAGTGACTCTCTGGAGGCACATCTATGCTGGTCAGACCCCCAACTCCGCACACCTTTTTCTACTTATCAGAGTTGACCACTGTCAGGCACTTTGCTGTTGTCCAAAATATAACTCATGAGGAAAAACAGTTTGGGAAATTTAAAAAGAAGGGCATGGTAACTTCTAAACAGTTATTTGCCTTATTCATTCTACATTTTGAATATTAAAATTACTCCATCTGGGGGTTGACTGGTTTATTTGTTTTCTTTCATAGTGGATTTTGTGTTAAAATTGCTTTTGACCTAAGCAGAAACTTCAAAATTGAAATGACTCTCAGTCTTAAAAGAATCCTCTTGGAGAACTCTTTTATAGGGGAGTTGGACCTACTGCCTTATTTGTGCATGAGAATTTTCATTACTAAAACTGGTGTAATTATATATTGTTGGCAGGCTTTTGGGTCTTTCATGAAGGAGTCATCTCCACCTAGTCTGGTGGTCTCTATGGTCTTCTCCCTCCTTTGTTAAATGGGGGAATTTATCCAGCTACAGCTCCCAAGGTCCCTGGGTACCATTCTTTTCCTCACATTCTCTCCTCCAGCAGGGCACAGAGCTCTCTAAACCAGCCTACAGGGGGGGAGGGCGGGCAAGGAGAAATAAAGATAAGGCAAAGTAAATCTGAAGTCAAATGGAGTCATAAGAATGGAGCAGGATTAGTACTGGAAAGGAAAATAGTCAGGACTAGCTCTAGGAGTGGGGCTCCACTGTACTAGGATAAGGACATACCTGTTCAGATACCACACTGGTGGGGTGAGAGTGTCATTTAAGTATGTAAACAACATTTTGTCTATGTTCATATCTCCATCAGCATACTAAGGTGTCTCATAGTACCGCCGAGGTTCCAAGTGGATAGGGAATCCGTTCTTCTACATGGTTTTCGGAGAGCTGCCATCATAAGTTTTCAAAAATTAATAGATTACAGACTTTGTTAGCAGGAAATGTGATGCTGGGATGCAGGTAGCCCATAAGCTACTCTTAAACCATGAGACCTATGAAAACACTAAGTTATTGCTGCTCTCTTATACATTCTGTCATAGGCCTTGTCATCTATTGTGTCTGTGATTTCAAATCAAAATGGGAAGCAGGTCTGATTAAATAAGGCTGTTAATTTGGTATGTGTACTGAACTGGCATGCCAGTCAGGGATGTTTGAAGATGTAAGGTGGTCCAGTTCCAAATCCACATGTGGGTATGTCTGCATCAGCTTTCACAAGCTAAGCGAGGCTTGGTCTGGCCAGGAATGACTGAATAGGAATATCTAGGTTGATGCATAGTGGTGTTACTGATTGAGTAAATGGTGCACTTTCTTCCTAGCCATTAATAGTACAGTATCCCAGCAGCATGTTAAAAGCATGTTGGAGGTGCTGCTGTCCAGGTGAAATGTAAAACCAGGTTTCTGATCACTTGTCAATTTTCTTAAGGCTGAGTCTATACTAGAGAACTTTCCTTCCCCGAAATCTAATTGGCTTTAAAACCGTTAATGTGAACCAGTTTTAAAACTGGTTGTACCATGGTTAGAGTAAGCTCCAGGAGGTCTGAACCATTCCTTGACTCAACTAGTTTGAAAACTGATTCATTTAAAAACAAAAAACCTCAAGCTGTCTGGACCCTGGTCTACAACTGGCTCCAACCTGTTTTAAAATCAGTTCGGCTAAACTTTTTAAAAAACTAGTTAGGATTTGGGAGGAGACATCCATCGTTTAGACGAGGCCTAAGAATACAGTGTTAGCCCTAATAACTGCATTCTGTCTCCTTTATATTCCATTTTCACTTTCAACAGGATATGGTACTCTTCACTGCCTCTCCTAAACTGTTACGTAGTATTGTGCACTGTTAAGCAGGAGTCATGTTAGCCCATAAAGGGGGTAGTTCTAGTGGTGGGTGAAGTTAATTTCCTCTGTCTGGTTCATAAAGTCATTCGGAATCCTTTGGTGTGTATGGTGCAGCATAAATGCAGATCATATTAGTTAGAGAGAGGCATTTTCTTGGTGAAGAATTTTGGGGAGGGCAGGATATATTTTAAGAGAAATCATAAAAACAGTAGAGTATCAATAAGAATGTAGGGTAAGCAGAGGTAATTTCTTCCACACTGCTTCGCTGGCCAGTGTGGTGACAGTTGGTTTATATTGAAGCCTGAACCAGAAATATTGAGTGAAAAATAGAAGTGCTGTTATGAGTTGGAATGCTAATAAATAGTGCTGTTTCAGTGCTTCAGTTACTGCCCACTGATACTGGGCATACATTAATCTTTTTAATGAAGAAAATGAGGTTATTTTTCTTGTGTAAAGTTACTTTGGTCCCAGAATAATAGGAAAGTAAGCAATGGGTGCCATTGACCCAACACATGAGTTCGTTTTCAAATGCATTTGTCATCAGCAACACTTATAAACTATGTGGCTTTTATGGGTTGACTGAAGGAATGGTGAGCTCAGATTATTCCCTTATCTCAACATTATCATATAAAAAAGGTTATTATGTTCTTATGAAGACAGGAGACTATCCTCACTGGCATTTTTGGTGTTCCATGATGGTGTGTATATTGTTGAGGGACCGAAGCCAAGCAGGAGGCATGTATTTAAAAATGGAAGGTCAGGGGTTGTGCATTTGATCTCTTGTGTGCTAGAATAAGTGAACCTAAGTTAGTGATCTGGTGCTCAAGTTTGTATCACAGTTGCATCATCAAAGTGCTTTGAGGCGCCTCTACTCTTTGTTGGTTACTGTGGTAAAAGCACGAGGAAGTGTTTCTCACCACAGTGTACTCAACCGCAAAAGATTTCACTTTCTGATTTTTTTTTATTACTATTTTTTTTTTTTTTGTGTGTGTGGTGTAACTTTCTAGAGGATACCAAGATAGCTAGTTAGTGGCAGTTACATAATTTATTTTAATGTTCAGTAAACTGAGACATTAAAAATTCTGCTAGGCTCTTTAGTCTTTTCTTGCTCTTTCTGGTTTGGTGTTTTGTTTTTCTTTTTTCTGCTTGGGTATTTGTTTATTGCCCTGCAGAATAGACATAGGAACTTCAGAATCTACTCATAAGGAGTTGTTATGTGCATTTGTGATAAATGAGCCTCCGTCTTTATACGTAGAACCCCCCTGATTTCTAGTTGGAGATCTGATGGTTCACGTTGCTGAAGCCAGGGATTTTCCATAGATTGTGTCCCTGAATCTGGAGAGTTGAAGGATTTGTTACCTTCCTAATATTTCTCAAGATGAGCGTGTGCCTGGGTTCATTACCCTTGTAATCTAGTAATACACAGGCCAATATAATCAGCAAAGCTCCATATTGAGGCAGCTTTTCGTTAAATGCACATCAACTGCAAATCTGGGAAAACTTCCACAAGAGCATTCTGTAGAATGAACATACATATTTCTGGAGATTGGACGGCGTACAGTTGAGCTATTGCTCTGTGAAGGAATTAGCTGCAGACTGTCTAAGGTGGCTATGGGCGGGGGGGGACAGTCTGTGGAAGGCGTATATGGTCAATCCTTACAGCTGATCAGTAGCCATATAAATGAATACATGCAGAAGAGGCCACTGGAGAAAACCCCGTTCTCCCCCAACGTTCGTTGGGTCCTGATTGTGACAGGGCTGTGTGAAGCCTTTCTTTGCCCACCCTTTCTCCCTCAAGATAAGAAGGTTTTCACTTTGTCCCTTTCCCACTCTTTATTTTCATCACTGGACTGTCACCTGATGCAGCTTACATCTTCCTAAGCCCCTAATGGCAGGAATGTTTATCTTCCCACCTGACTGCATGTACAGAATGCAAGCTTTGAAAGGGTTAGGGATGTATGAAACATCCAACCAGTGCAAATCTACCTGGCCTTCACAAACAGGTATTAAAGCAGTGTAATGGGGGAGGCTTGTACCATGTGATGAGTGGTGCGTTGTCTGCATTGTACTTTGCCCAAGCAGCACTTGCAGCACAGCCTTTTTGGTTTCAGAGCACATTCTTGTCATCCCTTTTCTTTTATTGGAGATGTTCGCTATTTGTGCTTGGCTGTGTTGAAGCAACACTCACTTGAAATCTAGTTAATTTTAAATTCTATAATTTAAGGTATTGCACCTACCACAGAGTCTGCAGAGCCTTCGCTGCTGTGCAAGAGACTCACACAAACGGGGGAGACTGACTAGGCAAAGTACTCTTGAATGCCACAGTGTAACAAACAGAAGAAACAAGGAAGACTCTCAAATCTGTGGGTTAAAGTAATCTTCAATGTTACTTGGAACAATAGTAGGTAAAAGCTTTTAGGCAAAAGAGTAACTTTCCCTAAAACTTTAGCAGTCCTCTTGCCAAAATTAACATAAGCCACCTATCTGCTTGATACCCGTTGTGTCCCTCTTACTTAGCCCCTAACTGATAAAGGATGACTTTGTCCATTTCAGCAGGGATAGAGATTGAGAGTTCAGATGTTTGCGGCATCTCAACTGTGTCTGGACTCTTTATTTACTAATTCCTGCTGTTTGGCCTGCTGGTCTGTTTTTCTTTTAAAACTCTGCTCAGCAGTAGAGATTTGAGATTTCCTTTCCTAGTCCCCTTCGCAAGTTGTTTCTCATCTGAACTTCTGAAGATAGTGATCACAAACTAATCCAAAAAGGATTACCACTTCACATGACGATTTTTTTTTTTTAAATATTTCACAATGGTTTCAGGCCACTGAGAAGAAAAATATGTGGTGCAGGTAGTCTTTTGACCCCTTCTTTCTTTTAGAGCTGCTCTTTCTAATATATCGAGTTCATATCTAGTAAGGAGGCATCTAGATTGGGTAGGGAAAGAGTGATTGTACTAAAATAATGAGAATTCTACTGGAGCTTTCATGATCTAACAGCCTTCCCCCACACCCTTTGGCACCCCAGTTTGTATAATGTACTGATTTAGGAATATATCAGGGAGTTTAGCTGGAGCTGTGATTATAGCATCAAGCTGGATTGTATGGTAATAGGTCAGGTGTGACGGAGGGAGGGGGCTTTTTGAGGTGGGAGTGGCTGTAATGTAAGATTTGGAGTGAGTACCAGAATTGCTTTAAGCCTGTCAAAAAGAACAAGTGCTCTTTCCATCATGGTCCGTTAGGCTTATGGTTGGCATCGGATGGGCCCACCAGGACCTCTATATAGACTTCCAAAAAGGAACTGGAGAAGTAATAATCAGTGGAGTAGATCCACTTGGATACATTAATAGGTGCAGTGGAGTAGGATGCAATAAAAGCTTTACTCCCTCTGTACCGAACCTCATTTGTGATCTCGACTGACTTTTTCCCTTTGTTTGGTCTCTTCATTTGCAGGCACTGGGGAAAGTGGGAAGAGCACATTTATCAAACAGATGAGGATAATTCATGGCTCCGGCTACTCTGAAGAGGACAAAAGGGGCTTCACCAAGCTGGTGTACCAAAACATCTTCACTGCCATGCAGTCCATGATCAGGGCCATGGAGACCCTGAAGATCCTATACAAGTACGAACAGAATAAGGTGAGCCGAATTGCAGAGCTCCATCGAGCCATCGTTTCGTCGCTTGGTGGATTTGCTTCACCAGTTCATGTTTGTCTGAGGGGTTTTTTTTAGGGCACAGCTGTAGGTTCTTGCCCTGTATGTGTGCTGCCTTTTGTACTATATCCGCTACCTGTTCAAACTTCCTGATAATTGGCCCCGTATGGCAGTTGTATCCTCCACTGCTGCTGTGGTACTATGCCGCTCTGTGGCTTTATTAATAGAGGTGTCAATAGGGAGTATAACAGTTTTCATTTGACTAGACATGTGTGTTCTACTTCTGTGAATTGTCCCACATAAAAATTTCTAGGGGTGGGAACTGATCTGCACCCACCTCACAAAGACCAAAGCATTTTGAATGTGCTGGGCCTTCCTCTGTATGACAGGCGTCATTACCGAATGCCAGAAGATGCATAAGGGAGCTGTTGTAGAGCCCCGAAGATTGCACTATTAGAGTGACACCTACTAACAGCTGCAGATGGAGATCTGTCAATTTTCCTTTTATTAACCTTTTTTTAAGGATTTGTAACTCAACACAAACATTTATTCTGGGATGAAGCTTGGTTTACAAGATTTTAGAGACTTTTGGGCCAAATATGGTTTACATTTGTTCAGCTGACTGTAAGGTATATGAGTGCAGATGATTTTAAGTGTGTGAATGTCAAGAACGTAGATTTTAGTATGCTCTGCTGTCTCAACACTTAGTGGATTTATTTTTCAAAATGAACTTGTGCAAAAGTTATACCAGGTGTATTGTAGTTGCTATATTTTAACTTTTTTAATAGCCACATAGGGACTGGGAGGCTTTAGGGGATTAGTAATAGGATGTGGCACCTTTCTTCTCTAGATCATTGGTCCAAATTGAGGCCCAAGTCAGGATAGCCTTGAAGATATCACTATTAAGTGGTAAATGGAAGAAGAGTTGAAAGGCTCAAATGAGTTCTTAATGACCAGGTATCCACATCACAGCTGCCTCTAACTGGCCCTCTTGTTTGCATTCTCAACAGAGGGGCCAAGGATTGAATGGTTCTTCAAGGCTTAACTCCCCTTTGGCCTTTAGAAAGAGTCTGTCTGGGTCAATGCTAAGGCATGGGCGTGGTATGAGGATGCCTGCATTACCCGTGTTATCTCTGGGGTGTGGTTAAAGGACTCTAGGGGCTATAATCTGTCACCTTCCACTAACGCTTAATGTACATAGGAAAGCAAACTAGATTAAATTCTCCCTTTGAAGAAAAGTATAGTGTGGGTGAACAGAAATTGCTTCTCATTGCATCCAGAAAACCCTTAGGAATTGCAGTATTGGCGTGTGTAGTAGTTGTATTAATACAACAGGCTGCAGTGATGACTTCAGTCCTGCTCCACTTTGTGGTGTCAATTTTGTTCCAATTCTCTTTTTCCTCCTCCATAAAAGAAGAGGCCTGGATTATAGCAGACTGCAGTAAGGTCTCCCACACTCTTAAAAATGTAAGCTAAAATCAATTAAAGCCTTACAATGAAACACTAGGCAGCTACGTTCTGGTAATAAAACTGACTGCACTCCCCAATCCGGCAGTCTGGGACGCCACACTCTCAGATCTGTGCTTGGGTTTTGGTGTTTCTAAACAGTGGGTGCCTTATGCTCTAGCACAACTTGGTAAGTTAAATTCAGAGAGTCTGTTGCCATTTCTGTTTAAATAATTTCTGTTAAGGATCATGTGATGCTTCCAGGAGCTTTTACAGATGTGGCTGGTACTGAGAATATAAAATTGGTGTTTTTCCTTTTAACCTGTTGGAGGTCTAAGTACAAATTGAATGGATAATTTTTAGATGTCTAGTCTGCCCATTGCTGTCCTGTTGCAGGTGATGTAAGCAGCTTGACTAGCATCCAAGATGTAGCATTCCTGGAGCCCTTGCAAGAGGATCTAGGTTAATGTATGCTCACTTGTCTTTTACTCTTCTATCCTCAGACCAATGCACTGCTGATTCGGGAAGTGGACGTAGAAAAAGTCTCAACCTTTGAGCAGCCATATGTAAGTGCAATTAAGACATTGTGGACTGACCCTGGAATCCAAGAGTGTTATGACAGGAGGCGAGAATATCAGCTGTCCGACTCAGCTAAGTAGTAAGTACATAAGCACTCTGGTGCGCTGCTGGATATCCGGGCCACGTTGGCTAAACAAAAGCTTCCTATAACTTAGCTGATGTCTACAGATGCCTGAATATGGTTATCGCACTGCAAACTGGCCCTGCTGGCTTTCTTTTAGTTTTTGTAGACTATCCGCTTTCCTCCTATTACTTCACCCCATGATATAGGTGTATCTGTCTGCTAATGATTTAGTCTGGTGGGGTAATCTAGGCAATGTGGGTGTAGGCTTCTGAGTTTGAACTGTAAGTATATGCCTCCCTGCCTTTTCAGTAACTCTGGTTCCAAACAACTCTTATCACCGTGCTTTTTTGATTCTGGTTTTGTGGCTTCAGTTGTTACACACAAAGAGTTTGGGAGCAGAGGATGGGATGGGATACGTTTTTTAGTATGGAATGTCTGGAAGATCCATACACTCCTGTAGCACCACCAGCTGCTTTCCACGAGTTCTGTTGGGTGATAAATGGAGCTGTTCACACCTCTGTCCCAGGATGCACAGGTGGCTATGGAGTGTCCACCCAGACCATCTCTGTACCCTGTTCCTGGTTCCTACACAGCAGAAATGCCACTTTCCCCTGTTGACTTAGTCTTATGGAGCCATGGGTTGAGGGGGATCAGGATTTGACATTTGGAGCTGTTGCAGAAGGTCTGAGCGCATAGAGACTCTGGAAGATGGCAGTGCGTTGGGTCATAGAGATTTTTTTTTTTATAACCAGAAGGGCTAGGTAGTTCATTTTAAATTAAACTGAATTCTGCAGTAAACATTAGAAATGCCAAAATCCATCCTATAGCAAGGACTTGCTACAGCACCGATTTCCAGAGACCTAGGAGATGGTAACGGTTTCCTAAATCGGTTGCCTTCATGCTTCTTATTTGAAGCAACAAGTATGAGAAGAGCTGCTTGTATCTGCTGCTTTGCACATGGCCTCCTCTCTTCCCTTGATTGAGATAGATATTGAATGTTTGGCTGTAACTTTTGTGAGGTGTAACACTTGGTAGTTACTACGTCAGAAGAGATTCTGGGGAATTGCTGTCAATTGATAGAAGGCAGTCATAGAAATGTACATGTGGAGAAACCTATTAGGCCTCCTTGGGATTCAGTATGACTTCCAGTACTTGGTCCTGTCCCATTTTAAATGATCCTAGTGATGCTGCTAGCAGTCAGATTTCTTTTGGTCTCCTTAACATGTGTGCGGGGGGAGCGAGGAATCTATGGCTATAATGTGTTGAAACCCCCATGAGTGTGAGCTACAGTCTAAGGTGCTTTTTTTGTTTTCTTCATATGCCTCTCACAGCTACCTTAGTGACGTGGATCGAATCGCAACCCCAGGATATCTACCAACCCAGCAAGATGTGCTACGGGTTAGAGTTCCTACAACCGGAATAATAGAATACCCCTTCGACCTAGAGAATATTATCTTCAGGTACTGAAGCTGTAGCCCACGCTATACTTGTTCTCTCAAGTGGGACTGAACTGTGGGAGCACTGTTCTTAGCTAGGGAAGACTTAAGAGTGTGTTTGGGAAGGGGGGGGATATTCTGTGTGGTCCCTAAACATGGTATGATTTTTAAGTTGATTAAGGGCATCTGAGTGAGAGGAGTGGAAACCAATGGCTTCTGGAAATTGAGGAGGGTGTTGGTTAAATGGCATAGTTTTGGTACTAGACTTGCTGATTCTATCCAGAGAACCTGAGGTGGGTGGACAGCTGGAATTGTGGCTCCTCCGGTGATATGTTAACATGCTGGCATCTGATGAGTACATCACAGCTCACCAGCCCATTGGACAAACTGTTGGTAGCTTAATCCACCAAAGGAAAAACTAAGTCGTCTTCTGGCAACACTGGTTTGAAACATAACCCCTTGCAAGAAGTTCTTCTGTCTTCATGCAGTGTTGAGGTGCTTTGATCCGTATGTCTTTAACTTTGATGAGAGATCCTGCTTTCTCTATACTGACTCTTTTATGTGTATTCTCCAGTGTGTGTCTTCCGAAGGTGGTCTCCTAGAAATAGCTTGTGCCATCAGGATTTGACTCACTTCTGCATCATGTGTGTATCTGTAGGTTTAACTGTGCCTTTATACGATCTCCAAATAGACAGAAAATACAGAGGCATGGTAACATGTTTGCTACTTTGCAACAGGCATTCTCCTTTATTCTATCTAGATACTTATCTGGTCCATGCTGTCATAGCTTCTAATGTTGTAAATGGGGGAAGAGTGAACAAGTGGTAGAAAGAGAGACTAGAAACCTGGACTTGGGGTTCAGTTCTTTGCTTTGCCATACTCTGAGCAAGTCACTGTCTCTGATTTGTATTCCCCATCTGTGAAATGGGAATAATGCTCCATTGAGATATAGGTTTTGGACTTGGTTGGCTTTGTTTTATAATTTTTTTTTTTTTTGAGCTCCATTTATAAAAGGTGCAATAGAAGTGAGATGCAGGTGTAATATAGTGGTTCAAATTACGGACCCAGTATCCTGATGGTTTTTCTTCGGCATATGGTGTGACTGTGTGGTTGACTGACTGGGTTTCATGCTTTGCCTATGGATTAGCATGACTCCATTCAGCATAATGTCCTGGGGAAAGCCCAATAGCCAAAGGACGTCCTTAACCTCAAACTTTCTCTCCCAATCAGAAGTTTTAATATGAAGCCTTAATATCAAAATGTAAATAGCTTTGGCTTTTGGTAGAACAGGATTTGAATGGATTTGCCATAGTTTCTTTTCAATCTCCATAGTTCAGGGTGATGGATGAGCCTGGTTCCAGAAGCTCTGCTCAGTAAATGAGGCCAGGATGCAAACAGGAATGAGGATGCTTATATTTTGCTGTCAGTCTCCCAGAAAAAAGAAATGGGTCAAACGTGGAGGTGGCCATGGAATTAGCATTCAGAGAACTTCCTGTTACGCTGTCTGAGCACAACTGCTTGTAGAGGACGCATGTCACTGTATCCTGATGCCTGCTTCACTTGGGGGGAGACAGTTGTGTTTCTCTCGTTCATATCCTAGTGCTTTGGGTGCAGGCAGAGACGCTCTTATTGATCCTTGACAGGCTATTGCTTTGACAGATTGTATGTCTTTCTCTTCCTTAGAATGGTGGATGTTGGGGGTCAGAGGTCAGAACGAAGGAAGTGGATCCATTGCTTTGAAAATGTGACCTCCATCATGTTTTTAGTAGCCCTTAGTGAATATGACCAAGTTCTAGTGGAGTCTGATAATGAGGTAAGCCTGAGCAGGAGTAGGCCCTAATGATGAGGGGAAAGTGGGGAGGGTCTTTCTGATTTTCTTAGAGGCTGGTACTAAACTGCTTGGTGCCAAGAGAACTGGAACTTGAATTAGTAGTAACTGTTGTTTTTGGCCTTCAGCTTTTCCCACTACAAAGAGAGAACCTGGGGCTAAATGGGTCATGACCCTTCTGGAAGCAGGGTACAAGATAGTTTGAAATGCACAGTGCAGAAACATTCTGATGTCCCACATCTTAGATTCTCTGCGTCCCTGATGAAAAGCCCTCAAGATCTTGCACACATTCCTTTTTTCTCTTCCATGTTAAATTTCCCACCCTAGATACCTTGTATCATGGCAACCATCTTGCCAAATAATGGCTAGTCTCTTTGCGAACATCATTCTAGTGCCTTGACCAGCTAGAAGAGTGGCTGTTAAGCAGCAGCAGGCACTTCTTCTTGTGAGCCAACACATACCTTTGCTGGGAACAAATCTTCATGACCAGAAGTTGATCCCAGATCTACCACATGATAACGAAAAGCATAAAATGACTTGGGCCAATAAGAGAGCACGTTGACTGGCAAGTAATTAAAACCAGTCAAATTAAATTCAAGTCAGTCACAGATGTTGCACTTGTTTCCTACGTACACACTCCACTGGACCAAAACTGAAATGGGACAAAGGTGTTCCACACAAGACATCTGAGAGATCTGGGGTGATGTGGATGAGTTCATGTGTCTAGGATCAGAGATGGCCAGGTTTTCACAAATGAGGGTTTTTGGTGTGTTGATGTGGTTTATTTCTTGCATCAGAACCGGATGGAAGAGAGTAAAGCCCTTTTTCGGACCATTATCACCTACCCGTGGTTCCAGAATTCTTCAGTCATCCTCTTCCTCAACAAGAAAGATTTGTTGGAAGACAAGATCCTGTACTCCCACCTTGTTGACTATTTCCCAGAGTTTGATGGTAAGTGATTTTTAAAGAGGATCTTTCAAACTAGAATGAACCTTCTAAATAAGGGGAGGGGGAAGAAAACAACAACAAAAAATACTTCACCTGTGAGATTTTTAATTAGGTATTTAATTCATATGTGAGTGGGCTTCTGTTTCCTGCTTTCTTCTGTTTGATTTACAGTGAAATCATGATGCTATAAAAATGAGTATGTTACAGATTCAGGGCTGAATTTGTTGTAGGATCGAGTGGCATTGGAAGGAGACAAACCCTTCGTAAGGTAGAAATACTTTTAATAAAGAGCAAAAGTGGCGAGTAAATTTGAATATCTTAATCTTCATGTAACTTGTGGATTCTGACAGAAAAAACACCTGCAAACTTTTCATAGATCAACAATTTAAAGAAGCTGCCAAATGTCACCAGAAATGCTGCTTTCTGTAGATCTGTGCATGGATCTCAGTTGAGCTGCGATTATTTTGATTTCAGAGTATTAATTTCCATACTTGAAATATACATACTGGTGTAGAACTTTATAGACATACAAGAATTTAGTGGTAGGAGAGATGGAAAACACCAATTAGACCATCAAACCCCTCCTTCTGCCAGAGCAGGGAGCAGTCTCTTCACATAGGCTAATTTGTGGACTGGTCAAATCATCCAAGTCTTTTTGATGTTGGTGTTGAAAAGCTTCAGGCAGGGTAAAATCCCTGTCAATCTGCTATTCCCAACTTTGGGCTGATAATATCTTCATGATGCAGGGAAGCTCCCATTTGGGGTTAAGTTCTTCAGCATAAACAGTGTTTTCTGTAACCTCTGATCTGCAGATCAGTCTCCCACTAAATTGGATGATGCCAACTCTGTATGAGATTGAAGGTATATGGGGGACAGGAGAATAAGGTCAGACAAGCTTTTTTTTTTCTAAGCCTCCTACCAACTCTTAACCTTTTGAGGCAGCTGAAAACTGCTGTCTGGGTAAAGGGAGCGCCATTTTTTGTTTGTTTGTTTTTGGCCATAGTTCACTGGCAGCAGTTGGAGAATCCTCTTTCCCCTGAAGAAATTTCTATCTGTTCAGTCTTCCAGGCAAGCTGCTTGCATCATTATGGAGTGTAACAAAACAGGTCCTAATTAGTCTTCTTTCCAGCCCTGGAGTCTCCTGCCCCCTGGTGTCAGGAAGTACAGACATCTCTGAAGTCTTTACTTGTGGTAAATGTTAGAGGTTCTCACACTAGTCTGGAGATCATTGGTTGTCCATGGTGAATTCATATCTTCAGCTGCTAAATCACAGTAGAAGGTAGCAGAAAAATATGTGAAATGCTTTCCTAATATTACTTTTCCGTATAACCAATTGCTGTAGCTGCCAAAGGATGCTGTGTGATTTTTTTGAATGCGAGGTGGTCGATGATGCGCTCTCTCTCAAGGTGTGGTCCATGCTATGGAAGCAATATGAGAACACCAAGCACTTCAAATAGACTATAGAGCATCACCAGGTGTCTGTCTAAGGAGCTACTAGTGGCATAAAGTGAACACTGACTGCAGCTGCAGTTCATAGCTCTATAAACTGGCTGGTTAGAGAGGAAATGCTACAGTTGGTTGTCTTAGGGTTGTTTCTTGATTCGAATCTGATTTTGTTAGGCATGCAGAAATAATGGGAACTAGATCTTGTGCTTCAGGGCATGAGATGATTACTACAGGGATCAGGAAGAAATCTACAATCCTCAAGATCTGCATTATTTTACAATTGACTAGGTATGTTACAGGAGAGATTCATTTACAATTACTATTTGCCATTTCAGTATAGTGGTCCAGATGGACTGTTCCTCTGGCAGGCTATGTCAAATTTTCTGTTTCATAGATCAGAGTCCAAAGCAGCCTGTCAGAGCTTGGTATTCTGAAGCTTAAAACGCACCTCCTAGGATTTGACCAGTTAGTATTCGGCATAAGATGTTCCAGATTCCACGACCGAGGGAGCTACATTTCTTCTTCTCCCGTTTGGTCACATAACCTCCTCCCCTTGGGGTGGGGGGTGGAGAGAAAGCAAGCTGGCAATTCTGGGGGTTCAAACCAAGTAATGGACTGTGTGCAGTGCTGTTTACTGTTGCCTTTGTTTGCTGCAGGCCCGCAGAGGGATGCTCAGGCAGCCCGGGAGTTCATTCTCAAGATGTTTGTGGATTTAAACCCAGACAGCGACAAAATCATCTACTCTCACTTCACATGTGCCACAGACACGGAAAACATCCGTTTTGTCTTTGCTGCCGTCAAGGACACCATCCTACAGCTCAACCTGAAGGAGTACAACCTGGTCTGACCTGCTCTGCCCCTCGCCCCCTTGGAGGCCTCCTTGTGAAGAAAAGACAAAAAAAGAAAAATTTAAAAATTACAGGAAAAAAATCTTAATTTTTAATGATGTAATGATTGCAAATTGTCTGATCTGTGGAGTGGCGAATTTGCTCAGTGTTATCCTGGAGTCTCATGTCTCTGTCCACAGAGTAGTTGATTTCATATTTTTAACAAATTGCTTTTATTTCACAGTTAATGGGGGGGGATACACCTCACTCTTCGGCACCTTGTTCACCTCTTAATTTTTGCCAAGGCAGCCTCATCTTGGGCTTTACTTTGTCGCTTAGCCGCTTTTATTTTCCTTTTCATTCCCGTGGTATATATAGAGATCTATAACTTTTCTGGCCAAGATTGTAAATTCACTGGACTGTGGGAGTGTGGAATGCTACTGGTCCCTTTGCCTTGTGCCATAGGGTGCCTCTGGTGTAATTATTAATCCTGCTTGCTTTTTGTTCCCACCCTGCCCTCCCCAAGGACACGCCCCATGGTTCACTGTGATGAAATGTTGGGGAGGAACAATTGCTCTCCATCTATAGCAAAAAACCCACAACAACAACAAAAGCCATCACTTTTCCATTCTTTGTACGGTTTAGTCTGGGTTACTTTTTTTTTTCTTATCAATTATAAAAGGTATGGAGACTGTGATTATTATTATTTTTTTTTAAATTATTGATGTTCTATACATAGTTTGCTACATATTGCTGTATTTTGTTCATGGACTTTAAATGATGGGAGCTCTTGGAGCAATAGCTGCTGAGCCTGGGGAGAAGTGCCTGACTGTATTATTATTATTTTTAAAAGTAGGCTCAATTTATGGAAAGAAACTTTCACTCTGAGTGGAGTGTAAGGCATCAAGTGAGCGACTTCTCTATGCAGCGAAGATCAGAAGCTCACTGCGTAATTTTGTGGCATTTAAACACCAAATTTTTCCAGATTGAAGACCTGAGATGTCATGTGCCACGCTTTGGTTCTCTTGCGTGCTGTGAACAGCAAGGAAATCCTCATCACATTTTGTGCCAGCTGTGTGCATTTGTAAGGGTGCTTCATTCCTGCCCAGCTCGCAAATTGCCTAGAAAGGACCAGAGTTGGGTGACACGGACTCTGGGGTGTGGGGAGGGTTCTTACTGCTTGAAAAGATTGTGAAAAGTTTTAGGAGGAGTTGGGGAGTTCTATTACTATTTTCCTGTCTGTGCTCTCCCTGAGACAGATGCTGCTGTGGTTTTTCTTTAGAGGAGCATGGATTCTCTTTGGAGCACTTGCACAGATATTTGCTCCAGAGGGGCAGGGTGCCTGATAATTGAGAGTACAGCAGCCACTCTTGGAGCGTGTTGCTGAAGTGAGAATCCTGTGGTGGGATGGACAGCAGGCTAGTACGGGGAAGGCAGCTGGGTTTGTTGATACAGGTGTTACTCAGAATGGATTCTAGGTGCCATATTGAATTCCACTCAACTGAGGGCTTCAAGCCCTTCTATCTCATTTTATAGGCTTCCAGAAGCTCAGGTGAGTGAGCAAATGTACCAAAGCTCTGTTGCCTCTTGTATCTGCCTAGAGGAAGACTGCAATGGCAAGGCAAGCAGTGAGTAAGAAACAGTGGCATCTGTCCCACCTCTGGACATATGTGAAATACGGGCAACACTAATGGTTCTATTACAATTCCAACGAGTAGCATTGGGTCCAAATTCTCTGGATAAACCAGACACGGCTTCAGTTGCTTCAAGACTGCTGTTGGTCGCTTAAGGCTAACAAAGGCCCTAATCTCCCAAGCTGCACGGTTGAAGGGGGTGTCCAATATTTTGTTGTCTCGTTTGTAGACTGAGCACTACATCGGTGTTTTGCACAAAATGTAATGAAATTGAACTGCCCCAGATGCCTTTGATGTGTAACACTAAATCTGGAGTTCACACTACTTTCCAGTCGTTCTGTTTTAGGGCTCCCTCGTGTTTCCCAAAACAGGAGAGGGAAGACTGCTGTATTTCACCGAGCACTACAGAAGAAAGAAAGCTCTTGGAGGTGATACCTGGCCGTATCAGAGAGCTGGTATTGGAGTAATAGCCTTGGGACCAACAAGTAGAGAACCCAGGTCTGGCTGAGAGTAGGGCAGCAGCTGCTTGTAGAATCACTACATTCCTGATCCTGCCTAATGTTTAGGAGAAACAAGGGCGGGATTCTCTCGTATGCCAGACAGCTTTGCACCAATTTTACCGCGTTTTTGTCTTTATGCCAAAATGATCCTTTTTGTCGAAAGTGTTCTATGAAGAGGATTTTATAATCGTCTTGGGTCTAATCTAAATGCCGTTCTTCTGGAACATACGGTGTGCCAGTTCTCCTGCTTCCCTGATCTTATGAGTGGTTTGCACTGCATCCAATTGCCGGCAGTGGACTTGGCGCTAAGAGATTCAGATTCTTGGAACAAATGTCCCAGAGGTTTCTTTCCAAGGTTAATGATGGTGGCCCTTCCCACTTGAATCTGTGTGGGTATCGTCCCTCTACCTGCCAAGAGAAGAGATGTTGACCTGGCACAGAAGGAAGGATCTTGCGTCATCCATTGTGTGGAACAGAGTGCATTTGTCTAGCTGTGATGAATTCTGGAAGGATTTTGGGCTTTAGTAAAGATTGGAGCACATGCTGTTTACCCTCCTGCTCCGTTGCTTGGCATAGCTGTTGGGCTTGAGGGTAATTGGGTGGGGATATCACATGTCAGGGCTGTCCCACAACATGTTTCTGAAATCTCATCTGACCTAGAGAAGGAACAGGTCAGAGTTATGCACAGAATCCAGAGGTGTCTGTGGGTTGTAGCATAGAAGAGAAGGCTGGGGAATTAGCCGGCCCTGTGTGGCGAGAGATGTTTTGTTTGCCTTCTTAGATCGTGGAGCATTCTTGCAGAACCAGCGCTGCTCTGCATCTCTGGGGGCAGACCCCACAACAGATGCCTGCTCTAGTGAAAGTGCCAAATCGAAAACCAAACTTGCCTATCTCATCCTCTTCGGTGATAGGGCTGGTCAGGATTTCCCAGGAACAAGGGATTGAAGCTCAGGACAGAAGTCTGTTGAGATTCACATGTAAGAATCCCAAATCTTAGGCTGAGGAAACAGCCTCTTGGCCAAGCTCAGTTCATAGTGCACTTTCTGAAACAGGCCTACTCCGAGTCATCCTAAACTTTACAGTGGAGAGACCCATGGGGGGAGGGAGGTGTGGAGAAGATCGTCCTGATTTTCCTTGCATTGGCGTCCGGTTTCCTTGCATCATTCCATAAGGATCAATCATATGGTGAGCAACTGCCCCTCCCTGTTTCCCTTTCTCCTGGAATCGGATTCTTCGGTCTGCTGTTGTTGCTTCCTAGTGATGTTGGCATTACCTTCAGCTACGGGGTGGGTTTTTTTTTTCCCCCACGTGTTTTATTACTTGGTAACTTTTTAAAATGTGCTTTCGGCGTGTGCTGACCATCGTATTGTACTATACAAACCCAGGTTGTTAGAGTCCAGCCGAGGTAAAGTCTGTAATGCAGCACCCAGTTTTAAAAGTATGGTTTGTGCCAATGCCCCTTCTTTAGTAGTGCCAGAGACTCTTTACAAGTGCCAATGTGGTGGAAATTATTTGGTTATACTTGTATATTATAGGATCCTGATTTAAACAATTTAAACATCCTATTTAAAAAGATGCTATATAAAATGCTGTTTTTAAACCTTGTCATTTGAAATGCATGTATTGTTGTGCGTGTTAGGGTGGGGGGGAGGGGATGGGGGAGGGGAAAGGAGTTTCTGAATAGGCTGCCCAGCGCCAGGCTCCAGACTCTCTTTTCCAGTCTAGGAGTGTGACGATTTCTTGGAACAGTCCTGCACTGGCTCCTGGGCAGAAATACCTGATGGAAATTGATTTTCATATCTTTCTCCTGAAATAAATTCTCTGTTTGAAATTGGAATAAATTTTGTTCCTAAAACCTGTTCTGGTGATGTGTTTGTTTGCTACTCCCCTCCTCGCACCCCCAGTTGGCTAAGTAACTTCTCCAGCAGGTGGGAGCTGCCTCATATCAGTGAAGGAGCCGCTTGAGTGTTCTGACCTTCTGTAGCACCATTTATCTGCAGGAGACAGTTATCCCCATTTTACAGCTGCGGACTCTGAGGCACAAAAGTAAAGTGACTTGCCAGGTGCAACCTAGGCCTTTGGAAATGTGACTAGAACCCCAGAGCCTGAACTCTCCTCTGCCTGCACTATGAAACCGTCCCTCCTCGGGGAAAGAGGGAGTTACCTGTAGTTTTGGATTTTAGTAATCTCAAGGAAGGGCTGGTCTACACTGAAACCTTACATCGGTTTAGCTATCTCTCTCAGGGGTGTGAAAAATCCACAGCCCTGAGAGACGTTGTCATGCCAACCTAATCCCCGGTGTAGACCGCATTCGTTGACAGAAGAATTGTCGTCTCTGCAAGCTTCACCTGTACAAGGCCTGGCATGCACTGCTCCATGGTGAACTGGTTGCTCATATAAACATGGAGGGTTGTGTGCTAGGAGTTGTAATTTCATGGCTGCTTATTAGCCCAGGACTTCTTCAGTTTAGTTAAGCATTATACAACAATGTCTTGGGCCTCAGACCCTCGCTGCCCTTGTCTTCGCACCTTGATGTTCTCATCAGGTGTGTTTAGTGTGAAATGTTCTATCCATGTTGAGTGAAATGCATTTCCCAGAGTTCCCTGTCTGGGTCATGCTCTCTGCCTTTTTGCAGCTGGACTACTACAATCCACAAAATATAAACCAAACCTGGTGGATTGATTTCTTGCTACTTGCTCTTGGGAGATGCAGTGGCCAAGACTATTGAGTGTATTTCCTAGCTGCCCACCAGATGTCACTAGTAACACTCAGGCAGCTGCTTGGCTTCTGTACATAGAAATGTTGGTGAGCCACTTGTTAAGAATTCCCCCCCCCACACACACACTGTTGGGGTGGAGGTGTGAGGAGAGGAAATAGACAAGGTAGGTAACGTAACTCTTTTGTACCATCAGGTACATTACTGTAGAGAAAGGGAACTTTGTTACTTTGTTCGGCCTTAACTTTCACTTTTGGCCTGTATGCAGGGCCGGCTCCAGGCACCAGCTTAACAAGCAGGTGCTTGGGGTGGCCAAGGGAGAGGGGCGGCACCTGTGGCAATTCGGGGGCGGCAGGTCCCTCACTCCCTCTAGGAGCGAAGGACCTGCCGCTGAACTGTCGCCGCCAATCGCGGCTTTTTTTGTTTTTGTTTTTTTTTGTTTTTTTGCTTGGGGCGGCAGAAATGCTGGAGCCGGCCCTGCCTGTTAGGGACATGTACGCATTCAGTGGGGAAGCAAAATTACCCCTTGTTATATGGGGAGAAGCTTTCCTTTTAGACTGTTACTGCTCATGGTCACTATGTTACACTCTCTAGCATAGGAGCGGGCAAACTTTTTGGCCTGAGGGCCGCATCAGGTTTCAGAAATTGTATGGAGGGCCGGTTAGGGGAGGCTGTGCCTCCCTAAACAGTCAGGTGTGGCCCGGCCCCCCGCCCTCTGCTTCTTGCCCCCTGCTGCCCCTTCCAACCCCCCTCCTTCTTGACTGCCCCCCAGACCTCTGCCCCATTCAACCCCCCTGTTTCCTGCCCTCTGACCACCCCCCGCCCTCTATCCAACCCCCCTCCACCATTGCCTGCCCACTTACCGTGCTGCCTGGAGCACCGGTGGCTGGCGGCGTGGCTGCACCAGGACAGGCAACTGCGCTGCCCAGCTGAAGCCAGCCACACACCGCGCAGCACAGAGACCGGGTCAGGCCGGGCTCTGCAGCTGCACTACCCCAGGAGCTCGCAGCCCCGCTGCCCAGAGCATTGTGCCTGCGGCGCAGTGAGCTGAGGCTGCGGGGAAGGGGGAACAGCGGGGGGGAAAGGCCGGGGGCAAGCCTCCCGGGCCAGAAGCTCAGGGGCCAGGCAGAATGGCCGTAGTTTGCCCACCTCTGCTCTAGCAAGAGGATTGTTTTAAACATTCCATAGAATAGTGTTACCATGGCTTCCTGGCTGGCATAGCTAGGAACGGAAGTTTATTTTGGAGAGGCTTGCTTTTGTGTGTGTGTGGAGATTGCTTACTTCAACCACCTACCCTCTGCTATGGGCTTTATAAAGCATCAGTGCAACATCCTTTCCTGCCCCTCTACTGTTAAGCCTGCTCTTCAGAGTGTAATCCAATCCAGGGTGCTTCACCAGGTCTGGTATCTCTGCTGATTAGCAATGTAACATCTCACCAAATTCCCGATATCAAGAATGATGCATCAAGATCATGAGTACTTGGAACAGTAGGCTTTTGAAGACACGTACTGATCTCTTGCACTTAAGGCCGTTGGTCACAGGTGGAGAAAGGCCTTTAAAACATGGTTATGGAATATTTCTTCCAATGAACAAAGTTAGACAAAAGTGCTCTTTGGGGCAACAACTGTTCTCTTAGTACAGTGCCTAGTGCAATGGGATCCTGGTCGTTGAGTGGGATTCCTGGGGGTCGTGATGACATCGCCACTAGCGCTGTTGATTTAATCGCAGTAAACTCACGCGATTAACTCAAAAAAATTCGACAGAGTCCTGTGGTACCTTATAGACTGTCGCTTTTTACAGATCCAGACTAACACGGCTACCCCTCTCATATTCAAAAAAAATTCATCGTGATTAATTACAGTTTTAATCGCACTATTAAACAATGGAATACCAACTGAAATTTATTAAATATTTTGGATGTTTTTCTACATTTTCAGATTGATTTCAATTACAACACAGAATACAAAGTGTACAGTGCTCACTTTATATTTTTATTACAAATATTTGCACTGTAAAAATGATAAATAGTATTTTTTCAATTCACCTCATACAAGTACGGAAGTGCAATCTTTTTATCATGAAAGTGAAACTTACAAATGTAGACTTTTTTGTTACATAACTGCACTCATAAACAAAACAATGTAAAACTTTAGAGCCTACAAGTCCACTCAGTCCTCCTTCTTGTTCAGCCAATTGCAAAGACAAACAAGTTTGTTTACATTTATGGGAGATAATGCTGCCGGCTTCTTATCTACAATGTCATCTGAAAATGAGAACAGGCGTTCACATGGCACTTTTGTAGCTGGCGTTACAAGGTATTTACATGCCAGATGCGCTAAACATTCATATGCCCCTTCATGCTTTGGTCACCATTCCAGAGGTCGTGCTTCCATGTTGATGGTGCTCGTTAAAAAAAAAAATGCATTAATTAAATTTTGACTGAACTCCTCCTTGGGGGAGAATAATATGTCTCCTGCTCTGTTTTACCCGCATTTTGCCATGTATTTCACATTATAGCAGTCTCGGATGGTGACCCAGCACGTTGTTTGTTTTAAGAACACTTTCACTGCAGATTTGACAACATGCAAAGAAGGTACCAATGTGAGATTTCTAAGGATAGCTACAGCACTCGACCCAAGGTTTAAAAATCTGAAGTGCCGTCCAAAATGTGAGAGGGACGAGGTGTGGAGCATGCTTTCAGCAGTCTTAAAAGAGCAACGCTCCGATGTAGAAACTACAGAACCCAAACTACCAAAAAAAGAAAATCAACCTTCTGCTGGTGACATCTGACTCAGATACAGTAGTGAAAATAAACATGTGTTGGTCTGCACTTCTTTGGATTGTTATTGAGCAGAACCCATTATCAGCATGAACGCATGTCCTCTGGAATGGTGGTTGAAGCATGAAGGGACATATGAATCTTTAGCATATCTGGCATGTAAATATCTTACGACGTCAGCTACAACAGTGCCACGCGAACGCCTGTTTTCACTTTCAGATGGCATTGTAAACAAGAAGCATGCAGCATTATCTCCTACAAATGTAAACTAACTTGTTTGAGCAATTGGCTGAACAAGAAGTAAGACTGAGTGGACTTGTAGGCTCTAAAGTTTTATATTGTTTTAGTTTTGAATGCAGTTTTTTTACGTAATTCTACATTTGTAAGTTCAACTTTCATGATAAAGAGATTGCATTACAGAACTTGTATGAGATGAATTGAAAAATACTATTGATTTTGTTTTTACAGCACATATTTGTAATAAAAAATAAATATAAAGTGAGCATTGTATTGTAACTAAAATCAATATATGTGAAAAACTTAAATGGTATCCTATTATTGTTTAACAGTGCAATTAATCGCGATCAATTTTTTTAATTGCTTGACAGCCCTAATTACTACTATTAACAGAAGCAACGGTGTAAACTAATGAAGTCCAGTGTTCCAGCCCTCCCTCCCTCCCCTCTGTGTGTTACTTTGGAAGGGCCATTTCACTGTATTTTATGAAAGCCAGGGCAACCCTTCTTAACAGAACTGCAAAGTGAAAATGGAGGGTTTCTGGGGTGGGGAGAACTTCTGTGCTCAATACCCCACTAACATTAACATTTTTAAAATTGTTTAATTTTTCTTCTAGGATTCAAATCCCTTTGGCACTGTTTCACTTAAGTTATCTACCACAGTTAGCATGAGGTCACATTCCTTGCCCTGAAGAGTTTACACCTTCAAACAGTAGCTGGCTCATGGAGACCTGTACTGTCTCTCATGCATTTGCTACCTTCAATCAGTTCATGCTACACCGTCTTCAGCACCAAGTGACTTTCCAAGGAAGAAAATAACACAAGCCTGTGACCTAATCCTGGAAACCTCTATCCATGTAAATGGTCCTGTTAACCTCAGTGAGGCTACTCATGTGAGGTAAGAGACACAGGAGGAGATGGAAGTTTTCAGCAGAACAAGTTGCAGCTTACAAACAGCCTGGCTAGAAATTATTTGTATTGTGGTAACGCTTAGGAGCCCCCATTATGGACTAAGACCTAATTGTGCTAGATGCCATGTAAACCGAAAACAAAAAGGTAGTTGCTACCCAAGAGCTTCCAATCTATCTGAGCCGGCTTCCTGGGCTTTTCTGAATAATACCTCTTAGCAGCCAGTTTAGAAATCTGGGTTTAACTCCGGTTTTGCTTTGCAGTTCTCGGTCAAGAACTGAGATTAAAGGTTTTAAAGAAACCTTAACAAATAGGAGTGCCTGTCTCAACTGAGCAGCTCGCTTCTTCCGCTGAGTATGTTGCTAATTCAGCCTTCGTTAGGAAAGCGCTTTAGATACATATACTAATTTAACTGTTTGTTTTAGAAAGACTGTTTGGAAGAACAGAAGCTGCTACTGGCCAAAAGAGGGCAGCACGTGCTCACAAACTCTCCAGCCCAATTGAAGCCAATGTCAAAAAGATGTCCTAGTTGAAGTCCGTGAAAGCGGGATTGGTCCCAGCACTGTCCACAACAAAAACCGCCAATAACTTTGATTACAGCCTATTTTCCTCCAATCAGGCTGGCTCACAAGGCTCTTTAAGGAGTTTGAAACATGTGAAAAGCTTCAGGGGGTAGCCGTGTTAGTCTGTATCCACAAAAACAACAAGGAGTCCGGTGGCGCCTTTAAAGACTAACAGATTTATTTGGGCATAAGCTTTCGTGGGTAAAAAACTCACTTCTGCAACTGAAGAAGTGGGTTCTTTACCCACGAAAGCTTATGCCCAAATAAATCTGTTAGTCTTTAAGGTGCCACCGGACTCCTTGTTGTTTATGTGAAAAGCTTGAAATTACTTCAGATGGTAAATGTCTTGAGGCAGGGATTGTTTCCTTTCTGCGTGCATACAGTCCTGGGATCATAAAGGCTGTTCTTACGCAATGGGGAGATGAACATTAGACGAAAGTAAAATTTCAGATCGGACTCATTTTTATCACCTTGTAACTTGAAAAAGTCAATTGACAAATACTCTTCAAAACTTTAACTCAGAAGACAAAGGAGAACGTTTGTTTATTTTTGTCTGTAATCTGGCAACTTTCAGATCAACTGAATTTTCCAAACCCAAAATAACAGAGCGGGGTTAAAATGGGGGTTTAGAATGGAAGCTGGTTGCAGCCGTGGGTCAGATTTACAAAGGTATTTAGACACCCAACTCCCTTAGCGCCTTGTGGTCTTTTTCTGCATCTTTGTCAATCTGGCCCTTTTTTCTGTAACTGCCCTTCCCTAATTCAAGTGTTTTCTAACAATCTACTTGTGTTGGATTTTCTCTGTTGTAAATTTGACCGTCTCCTTTCTCTACACGCTGCTGACAGAACACTTGTGTAGTAAAATTCAAGAATTAATAAGCTACAAAACCAAATGGCCAAGAGTGGGATGGTTCTTATGGTCATCCTTTCATTGCTACAAAGACCCCTTGTACTCTGTTCTGTGCCTCCAATTCAGGTTGATCTAGTTACATCACTCAGGGCTGTGAACATTTTTTGCACCTTGTGCAATGTACTTAGGTCAACCTAACACCTCCCACCCACCCGTGTCCCCTCCCCAGCCACTGCTACTTTAACAGATACATTTTTCCACTGACCCAGCTACCACCTCTTACATTGACGGATGGGATGCACCACCCCTGTAGGAAGCCTCCACCTGGCAGTGCTACAGCAGTACAGTAGTGCTGTAGCATCGTAGTGTAGCCATCCCCTTGTTTCCTCACCTGCCTGGCTGCCTCCTCTGCCACTGGCCCATCCTCATTCCTTGGGCATGAATCATGCTTCATGCATCAGCAGTCCAGACATCCTGTCAGATTTGTGGCATCCCTGAAGGCCCAAACTTTAATCCTTTCCTTCTGGGGCGGTGGTTTTTCTCACGGATCGCTGCAACTGTCAGTTATAGGCTGATGCGGTGCAGAGTTAATTGTGATCGGGGCTGAATAAGAGAAACACTCCTGTGGATGCTTGTTTGAATCTTCGCCAAAATTTTGGCCTGGAGATCTCATGATGACAAAGTCCTTCAACGGAGCGTCCCAGGATGGGTCTGATTTCTTCCCTTTTTAAAAAAAAATTATTTCCACTGGCATTGGAAATAGGACAGGCTTTCGTAATGGATCTTCTCTCCAGTTCTCGGCAAATCCAGGATGCTTAGTTGTGCACCTGGAAAAATAAAACCCAAATCGAGCCGGTTCTGTTCATGTCGAGACCAAGCGGACAGGTGCCCTCGTAACAAACCTCCTGCAGACTATCGGCACTGAATGTTCACTCTTGTGCTGGAGCAGCTGTTGGCTAATTGGTTCATGCAGACTTAATCCCCTTCTCACTTCTCTGGTTCAGTGTTGAAGAACCTCACTGGTGCACAAGGGGGGATTGAAAGCTTCCCCTCTGACTGCCAGTGCTTGTCTTGGGGTTATGTAGAGGACAGACCTGTCAAACCAGCCCCATTTACTGGCAGGAAGTTCCCACGCTTATTATCTGAACGTGTAACTTCAAGACTCTTGCATTTGTATTTTCTCGTTTCAAGTTTTTGACACAGTTTCTTGACTCGCTTCTCATTTAATTCCCCACCGAGTGTGTTTCACTTCCATTGTGAACAAGCAGAACCCAAACTAGCCTTGCCCTCCCCAGGCGTGCATGAATCATCACCACTGATTTCATGGACTCTCGCTGCTAGTAGAAACCAAGGGATGGCTGGTTTATGGGCTGCTGGTACCATTCTTACTCAAATCAAGTGGTACCTTACTCTGGCCCGAGTCCCATTGAGTCTATTAGGGATACTCGCAGAGTCAGATCGTTCTCAGCTAACACAATTAGCCCCAAGTGCCTAGAGTGAGGGACAGTGACTGGATTCCTAGTTCTGTTGCTGGTTCTGTCATGGACTTCCTGTGAGATTCATGGGGAAGTCACTTAACTTCAATCACTTCAAACAGAGCAGTTGAGAGGCTTCAGTTGCTGATGTTTCTGCAGCACGCTGAGATCCTTGGGTGCAAGGTGCTGTGCAGTGCAAAGAATGATCTTTCTGCAAAATTTTCATGCTCTATCAGCCAATGAGCTGGGATGGAACGTGCGGTAGAAATTGAAAGACGGTTGACACAATGCAGAAGAGAATGCTCACCGCATGGGCGGGGTGGCCTGTAGTTTGAAGAACTCAACGCTTTAGATGTCTGAGATTCCGTTCCGCTCCCTTCCTTGGCCAGAGGATCTGTGATGTACATTGAGGAAGGAGAGAGCCGTTTGTGCATAGGGGATTTTTCCCCCATCGAGCTGTCTTATGTGAGCAGGGAGTGGGAGTTTCAGTACTACTCTGTGTTAGTCCAGACCTGTTGCCCAGGCCTGAGAAGGAGGGTGGGGTAGCTGATGCGTTTCTCAGAATGGAAGGGTTTCTTATTCATCACGGTTCCTGACACAGAGAGCTCCCTTACGGTTTAAGCAAGAGGCAACCTAAATATCTCTGTCTTGGAAACTGGATTTGTCTAAGGAAGGACAAGCCAAGGCATGTTTCAGAGAGGCAGGATTTTGCTTTGAGAAGGATATTTTAATCGTCATCCTGGGGGAATTTTAAATCAAGATCATTTGAACGCTTCTTGGAAGAGAGATTCCACCCCCACCCCCCACCCCGTCCTTTCTGGTTTCATTTGTTTTTCTTATGAAATTTGAAACACCTGCTACGCCGAGAGGTTCTGATTTCCCTTCGTCGCCAGTAACTTTTGCAGAGCTGTAGAACGTTCTGATTTTCTGCGGGAGTGGGGGAGGGAGAGGTGTAGAGATGGATCTTTGCCTGAAATGGCAGGAAAAGAGGCGTGCATGAATTGAATTAATGTCCGGGGATGAGTAATCCCCGCACCAGAAACCTTTGCTCCCGCAGTTCTCGGAGAAGCTGAGTGGCAGAGACCACGCACGTGTGATTAAGTGCTCACCAAGCATTCCCGAGCCCAATTTAAGAGGGCACTGTGGTGGGTACAGTCTGCCTTGCTCCCTATTGGGAGGCAGTGTACAGTCACCCCTCCGTGCTATAAAACGTGGCGTTTCTCTCTGATTTCCCCATCGGGGATCCGATCTTTCCCACACCATGGCTTGGTGCTTCTGCTGTTGTCGGAAGTGCCCCTATTTCCTGTCGGAAGAAGATAAAGCTGCTGTTGTGTTAGATAAAGAAATCAACAAAATACTAAGAGACCAGAAAAAGCGAGACAGGATGGAGCTGAAGTTACTTCTACTAGGTGAGTTACTCTGGGGCCCACACAGCTTTGTTTACACTGGATGACCGTTTGGTGGAGAACATGGGGGAGGGGAGCAGAGCCATAATGAGGGATTTATGCATTTTAGCCAAAGGGGAGGAAGGAAGATGGGTCTCCCCCAAATCTCTGTTGTCCAAAGGTTTCCTTCACTCCTGCTCTCCAGCCCTCGTCAGGTCTGTATTGCAGAAACTGCTTTTGCCGTCATATGGGAGAATTGTTGCAGATGACTACCGGGCTTGCTCCAAGAGGAGCATACGGCCTTCCCCAGTCCCTGCTGTTCAAGAAAGAGGATTTCAAACTGGAACAGGTTCAGAGAAGGGCTACCAGGATGGTCAGGGGACTGGATGGCCTGTCTTATGAGAGGAGATTAAGAGAGCTTGGCTCGTTTAACCAGCAAAACAAAGGCTGAGCGGGGATCTGATTGCTCTCCCTAAATACATCGGGGGGCGGGTGTGTGTGTGTGTGTGTGTGTGTAAAAGCCAGGGAGGTATTTAAGCTAAAGGAGAATATTAGCTAAAGGACAATTGAGGTAAACTGGCCATGAATCAACATAGTCTGGAGATGAGAAGGAGGTTTCTAACCATCGGGAGAGGAAGCTTCTGGAACAGCCTCCCGAGGGGAGTAGTGGGGGCAAACAACCAAACTAGCTTGAAGCCGGAGCTTGATGAGTCTATGAATGAGATTCTACGATGGGGTGACCTGGGATTAGCAGGGGACTGGACTGGTGGCCAGGAGGCCCCTTCCAGCCTATGGAACCAGCCTTGGTCTCAGATCCCTTGTGTAATAGGACAGAGCTGGCTGGCATTCCCCGCTGGTGTGCCCTTCAGTGCCGGCGAAAGGAAGAATTGGCCCGACAGTCCCAGAATCTGAAGTCTCCAGGCGTCTCCAGGGCTGGCAGGAGAGCTCAGGCTTCAGAACCCCTGCAATCCTTGTCCTCTCTGCTGAGGCTTTTCCATGTGGAAGAGAATTGGGAGGCTCCCCAGAAGGGAAATGCACGTCTCCTGCAGCCTCATGGAGAGACAGCAATAGGATAGTTAAAATGGGGAAGGGGCACGTGATCCCCCTCTCCCCCTCCTTGATGGAGGCATTTATGTCACAGACCATTTCCTGTCGCAACCTCCCATGGTCAAACAGTCTGTGGGCTATGAAGTACCTGCCCCTTGACTCTCGATGGTGGATGAGCCTCAGGTTCCCCACCAGGTTCATGACCCCATCTCGCCGAGGAAGTCTAAGGTCTCTCTCCTGTCTGAGGCCAACAGGCGCTGGGGAAAGCGGGAAGAGCACGTTCATCAAACAGCTGCGGATAATCCACGGGGCGGGCTATTCAGAAGAGGATCGCAAAGGCTTTGCCAAGCTGGTGTATCAGAACGTCTTCGCCTCCATGCAGGCCATGATCGGAGCCATGGAGACTTTGCAGATCCCTTATGCCCAGCCAGAGAATGTGGTAAGTTCGGAGGGCGGGCGGGCCAGACAGGGAGACCCCTGCCGGCAGTTGCCCCGGATGGGGAGTGGAGGCAGCGGGATGCCTCGAGCCAGACGCGCTCCCTGGGTGTAAACCGACATAGCACCATTGCAGATAATGGAGCGGTGCTGGTTGACACCAGCTGAGGATCTGAGCCCCACCTGCCTGGAAGGCTGGAGCCTACTAGAATGCAGCAACACCCCCCTCTTTGTCCAGGGAGGAGCCCAGCCAGTCCGCACAGGAGAGCCAAGGGCCGTCGGTGCAAAGCAAAGGGAGGTGTCGCAACAGGCCAGCGTATTCCAGAGCTGATCTGTCAAGAGCTGGAGGTTGAGCGAGCGCTCCTTGTCCAGGGAAAAGAGGCGCACGCTCCCCCCCCCCCCCCCCAAGGCTGAGGAGACTAGTAAAGAATTTTCCTGCTTCCTGACTTCCTGTGTGACCCGGAGCAGGCAGCCCCGTGCCTCAGTTTCCCTTTTGTGAAATGGGAATAGTAGCACTGCCCTCCCTCCCAGGGGGCCGGTGAGCATACATGCACTAAGGATGGGGAGATGCTCAGATCCTACAGTAATGCGAGCTGTGCGTGTGGATGGAAAACCAAGCCCTAGGTTACGTGGCTAGGGCTAGACAGCGAATCAGAGGCAGGGCCCTGACTAGAACCCAGGAGTCCTAGCCTCTTGTCTCATGCTCAGTGCACTAGGCCGTGCTCCCTCTCTTAATATAACCCCCAGGCCTGCGCTGTTTGGATTTGTCCTTGCAGGGAGGGGAGAGAATTTTTCTTCAGGAAGTTTCCAAGAAGGCAGCTGCTCCTTCTTTATGTAACTCCCCCCCCCCCATTTCTCCTGCTTCTAGGAAAACGCCAAGCTGGTCATGGGGGTGAACGCTTCGAAGGTGGCGGCCTTGATCAGGCCATACACAAACGCCATTGAAAGCCTATGGAGGGACGCGGGCATCCGGACCTGCTACGAGAGACGGCGGGAGTATCACTTACTGGACTCGGCCCTGTAGTGAGTCACCCCTGCAGGCTGTAACGTGCGCGTGAGCCCACGGCTGCCCCCTGCTGGGTGGCACGTCAAACAGCTTTCCCAGGGTTTCAATTTGCCTAGCGGTCGAGGTTTCCGGGACGAAAAGGGGTTTGCTGGAAGAGGCGGTGTGACCCGCTGCGTAGGGCACTGAGCTGGGGGTCCGGTGACCTGGGTTATTCTCAGCCTGACCTGCTCTATGACCTTGAGCAAGTTACTTCCCCTCTCCGTGCCTGTCTCCTCTTCCACCTAGCCTGTCTCTTTTAGCCTGTAAGAGAGTCAGGGCAGAGGTTGCCTCTTACGATGTGTATGTACAGCACCTTGCACAGCAGGATCTCAGTGTCTGCTGAGCGCTCTGAATGCTGCGGTAATACACACAATAAACCCCATTATATTTGAATGAGTATTTTAAATTTTCCTTTAACTATTTAAACACGTTTTTGGTTATGTGCTTGGTCCATGGCCTGAAGTAGCAATGAATCATAAGTCTCCTGAGTCCAACCAGAGGCAGAAACCTCCCAGATGTCTTCTCTGAACTGACATTCGCTGGGGTTTGCCCATCAGTGATAAATGGCTCCAGGCTGCCGCAAGCTCCGCCCAGCCTGCCGCAAGCTCCGCCCAGCCTGTTATGCCTTAATAGGAAGGGGTAACGGTTGTGTGGTTCGAGCACAGGGCTGGGAGTAGGGACTTGGGCGTTCTCTTCCCTGCACTGCCTCTCTTCACGTCTGGCTTAGCTTCCCCTCCCATCTGCGGAAACGGGGACACGATCACTGGCTTACTGGAGGGCTGCGTGTTCTGTAAAGCGCTTTGAGATCCTCTCGGATGAGGTGCCAAAGGGACTGACTTCCTCCTCGTTTCATGGCTGTTTTGCAGTTTTCTGTCCAGCCTGGAGCGTATCGCAGACGACAGTTACATCCCCACAGCTCAGGATGTCCTGAGGAGCCGCATGCCGACGACCGGCATCAGTGAATACTGCTTCTCCATGCAGGAGATGATCTTAAGGTGAAGCTACTGCAGAGCAGTCAGAGTGCATGGGATTCCCTACCTTGTCTTTGCTGCTGTTTCTGCACAGATTCAGTACAGGCCACGTCCTCTACATGCGAGTGAAGTGTCATGTAAGCAGCTATATTAGGAGCTCCTGGTTCCAATCAGGCTGGGTGGTAACAGAACCTGATAGCCCAGGACAAAGAGCCCAGCAGGTATCTCTAGTCTGCCTTCCTCACAGTCATGTCTCCTACCCCCTCCAGCTTCAGGCAGGTGAATCCCACCCCGGGTGTTGCTGTGTGCTGTGGAATTGCTATCCTCCACCCCAGAGCTGGCTGCTTGCCGCTGGTGCTGCACCCTTCTGGGGGCAAAGGGAGTCCTGGAAATGCTGCATACTAGGAGTAAATCCCTCTCAAAGGCAGCTCCACCCCAGCAGCGTGACAGGTGCCCGCTAACGCCCCTGTCCTCCCGGCTCCCTGTAGGATTGTGGATGTGGGTGGGCAGAAGTCGGAGCGCAAGAAGTGGATACACTGTTTCGAAAACGTTATTGCCCTGATCTACCTGGCTTCCCTCAGCGAGTACGACCAGTGCCTGGAGGAGAATAGCGAGGAGGTAAGGAGCCCTAAGGAGATGTGCCAGGCCCTTCCCTGCCACAAGACCTGGGTGTATATATCTCACTAGCAAGCAGGTCTGGAGGGGCTCTGCTCTCTACTCAGGTGTCTGGCTCCCTCCCTGCATCTGGGCTGCTGTGTTCCTTGTCTGAGTCCTCTCTGACTCACACCGGGCATTCTGGGAGTGAAGGGGGCTGAGGAGGGGGGACTAATGGGTGTTGTCTTTGTCTCCCACCCCCGGGTGCAGAATCGGATGAGGGAGAGCCTGGCCCTGTTCAGAACCATCCTGGACCTGCCCTGGTTCCAGAGCGCCTCCGTGATCCTCTTCCTCAACAAAACCGACCTCCTGGAGGACAAGATCACCCACTCGGACCTGGCCGCCTACTTCCCCAGCTTCCCAGGTAACTCCCGCCAAACCCTGCTGCATGAAGACCGACGCTTGGGGGCTCTCCGGAAGCAGAGCCCGTGCCCGCAGAGAGCAGCTCTGGAGCAGATCGCCCCGGAAAGAGCCACAAGCGAACATCTCCCCAGTGCGCCTCCCGCACTCCAGCCATCGCAGAGAACGTTCCCTGCACCATCACGCCATTCTCTGCTTTGTTACTGGGTTACTTGCTTTCTTGGCATGCAGAGAAATGGGGCGGGGCGGGGCGGGGAATGACCCTGTGTGTATTCTCTGCCCTTGCTCTGGTCCAGAATAGTCTAGGCTCCCGCAGGTAACACGTAAACGTCTCTCACTAACTCTGTGTGGGGGGGGGAGGGTTCCCAACCAGGGACGGCTCTGTAAGCTCTCGGGGGCACAGGTCGTTGTCGTCTGGCTGTTTATTGGCACAGCAATTAGCCCAATGGGATGCTGCTCTCTGCCTGGGGTTGCCCGGCGCTGGCTTAAAAGGAATAATCAAGGTTTTGTTGCCATAGACCGAATGGGGAATGCCCCGTCCACAGTCACTCGTGCAGAGAATGCCGTGATCGCCACTACCGTGACTTCCCGTTCTGCCCGGTGTGACGGAGCCGGCCTGGCTTTCAGTGGCAAAGCCCTGCTGAGGTCTGTTCTTGTTCCACGTCAGGACCCAAGCGAGATGCGGCGGCGGCGAAGAAGTTCATTCTGGAGATGTACGTGGACACCTACAAGCGATGCTCCGCTGTCCACTGCGACGCAGGACAGAGACCCTCCAAGACGGCCTCCAACTCCAGGTGCCTCTACCGCCACTACACCTGTGCCACGGATACGCAGAACATCCGCAAGGTTTTCAAGGACGTCAGGGATGTAGTCTTGGTCGGCTATTTGGACGAGATCAACCTGCTGTGATGGGAAGGGCTCAGGCCAGGTTCGTGCCCGGCAGTGACATATCAGTGCTTGGCGTTGCCAGCTCACAAGGAGACGAATCAGCGGACGTTGGCTGCTGCTGCTCGTAAAACACACATGGAATGTTCCCTGATGCTGTGTTTGGACGGGCGCCGGCCTGGTGCTGGGAGCGTGGGAGGGGAACGGTCTCACTTAATGCCGCCTCGGCTCAGAGGTCTGTGGAGCTGCCTTTCTCACGGCGTCCTGCCAGAGTCCCTGCGAGGCTGCCTGCAAAGCGCCATCTCAGGCCTTTCTCAGGGGTCAGTTTTACCCCTTTCTGTGGGAGATGGGTCCAGCACTGACTGGGGATTGGCTCCTATGATGGTGTGTAGCTTCTTCAAGGGCTGTTTTCTCCATCCCTTCGTGCTGGTGGAGGGGCTGCTTCTTGCCGGGACGCTGAGCCCAGTTTTGTTTTTATTGTCAGGGTTTTTTTTTCATGTGGATTTAGCCCTAGGAATAGGTGCTGGATTGAGAGTCCTGGAGACCAAACTTCCCTGTTGATCCACAAGCCCGGGGTAGCCTTCCCCAGCACTGCCCAGTCAAAGTCCTGCCCCCTCTGACCTACGGGGTCACCTTTAAGGATGAGAGGGGAGTTCGACCACGGTGGCTCATTCAGTCGTTGGCCTCCTTTGCTTTCCTGCAGGGCAAATAGGTAGTGACTCCAGCTCAGCGGGAGAAGAGAAGGCACAGCTGCTGGTTGGACTTTGCCAGGAAGCTGCCGTGTGTGTGTGTAATCCTTCCAGTTCCCAGGAGTCTCTAGCCTAGCAAGGCATCATGGGGGACGGCACCTCATGTTCTGATGCTCAGGCGTGAGCAGTGATGTGAGCGAGTGTCTCTTCTGGCGGGAGGACAACCACCTCCCGGAGAAGGAGTGGGAACTTCTCCAGAGGGAGCTGGAGCAGGTGTCTGTCCCACCGTCCGCAAAACCAGCTCCCCAGACAGGAGACCCAGCGTGAGCCTCTGAGCACGGGCATTCAGCCAGAGCAGAGGGGTGAATTGAATAGGGACTGTTGTGAAGGCCAATTTATGAAGCAAGCTTTATGGGGTTGGGGGGAAATTATGTTAACCCCCCAATCAATTCTCTTATAGTTGTCTGCAGTTCTCTTCCTTCTGGTATCTGCAAACCACACTACAGCACCTCCTTAAAGATCCTTCTAGTTCAGCGGTTCTCAAACGTTTGTATGGGTGACCCCTTTCAGACAGCAAGCCTCTGAGTGCGACCCCCCCCCTTATAAATTCAAACTACATTTTTTTATATTAAACACTATTATAAATGCTAGAGGCAAAGCGGGGTTTGGGGGTGGAGGCCGACAGCTCGCGACCCCGCCACGTAATAACCTCGCGACCCCTGGAGGGGACACAACCCCCAGTTTGAGAACCCCTGTCTAGTTCATATGTCTGCATTGATACGGGCTTTCTGCTGAAATGTGAAATAAAGAGGAGCTGATCTTATCTGACGTTTTAATTCCTTTGCATATATTCTGGTACAAACTGTTTATGCCTCTCTGGAGCAGGACTCCTGGGTTCTCTTCCAGACTCTGCCACTGACTTGCTGTGTGACCGTGGGCAAGTCATGTTGCCAGTCTGGGCCTCAGTTTCCCCATTTGCAAAATGATGGGGACATATGATACTTCCCTCCCGCAGAGGAGCAGTTGGGGTTAATGTCTTGCTGGAGTGTAGGTGCTTTTATAAATGACAATTGATGATTGTAGTTAAAAATGTGGTGGCGTAACTCTAACGGTGAGGGCATTTAACCATCGGACCAAACTCCCCAGGGAAGTGGTGGATTCTCCATCCCTGGATGTCTGCAGATCAAGACTGGATGCCTTCCTGGAAGATATTCTTTAGTCCAACAGGGGTAACTGGGTGAAACTCTATGGTGGGGAGGGGTACGCAGGAGGTCAGACTAAATGATCTTCTTATAGTTTGTTCTGGTCTTAAAAATCTATGAATCAGCTAGTTGGTGGATCATGTTGAGATAAATTTATTCTGGTTGTTTCTTAGCGCCCCGACTGTGCCGTGAAGTGATCTGTGATTGAAAAGAGGCCGTGAACTGGGATTCAAGAAACCAGAGTTCTGTTCCTGGTTCTGCCTCTGCCCTTCTGGGTGAACCTGGGCAAGTTACGGCACCACCCTATGCCTCAGTTTCCCCGTCTGTACAATGGGGATAATAGTGCATCCCTCCTTTGTAAAGTGCTTTCAAATCTTCTGTTGTAAAGTGCTAGATGAGAGCTGGGGATTCCCAATCAAAGTTCCCAAATGCTAATATAACTTGGGATCAGAGGGTTTGATCCTTGGGCATATGTCTCCCCCTTTAGTTTTGGAACTTAACTACAGCCTTGCACCACTTACACAGGCAATCAGGAATTGACTTCATGGCATGTGTTTACTAGATTTTTCCAGTCCCTTTAATGGGGACACCTGGGAGACCGTATATTGGAATAACAGGGACAGCTGGAAAATGCCTTTCCATTGCTTTTCCGACTTGGAGTTAAAAGTGCCAGTGCTGTTGAGTCATTTTCAAAAAGGGCCCCACTGACTTTTGGTTCTTGGATTTGGGGAATGGCCATCTGTGGGGACCCCGGGGGCTGAGCAGCTGCTGCTCCCCCGAGAGCTCAGTGACCAGCCTGCTTGAAACCAGGCCCAACGTGTCTTAAGCTGGGCACCCAAAATGAGAAGCCAGTTTGGAAGAACCTTCAGCGAGGGCGCATATGAACCTGGGTGTGTTTTTTTTTGTGGTGTGGTCTGTTTGCACTTGCTCGTGCGGAAACCCCGGCTTCTTTTATCAGGGATATTTGGTTAACTGGGTGGGGACAGAGCTGCCCTTGCTCTGAATTCTACACTGTCAGCCTGGCGTGGTGATGAGCTGGAGCCTGGATCGTCATTGGTCAGGTAATAAGTGAGGCACCGAATCACTGATGCAACGAAAGGTGTTTTGAGGACAGAAAAGGCATAGAAGGGTGTCCTGGCTCCATTGACATCAATAGAACCCTGAGCAGATACCAAATTTTTATCTGCATCCAATCTGCAAAAATGGTCCGCGGATGTCTGCAGATTTGCAGGGCTCCAGACGTCAATAGCAAAACTCCCATTGAGTTTAATAGGGAAGGGGTTTCACCCCGTGTGTGTGTGGTCCCGAACTCTGTGGGGATGTCTCTCTGACACGGAAGAAGGCTGATCTTGCGGGGAAAGCCCTGGACTGGCACTTGAGCTGGGTTCATTCTCCAGTTCTGTCACATACTCCCCCTTTCACATTGGACCAGCCCTCTGACATCTGTAACATTCCTTACGTAAGTTCTTAGGGGAAGCCGTAGTCTCTTGCCTCTAACTCCTGGCTTCTGCCAGAAGAGGTCAGGTTACTGTTTTTTCAGCATCGCCGATGTCCTCGCTGCTGAATGAGACCCGGAGATAAAAACAGAAGCCCTGACCCGAAAAGCTTAAGTTCTGCTTGGGGTTTGGGGAACAGGAGGAGAGACAGACTGTGGGGGAAGGAGGGAGGGTATTAGGGTTTCCCTGAGGCAGGGCTTGTCTACGTGGTCTAGCTAAGCTGGCAGAGCTCCCCTAGTGTAGGCTGGTGAAGAGTTTTTCTGCCACTGTAGTAACACCGCCTCTTTGAACCACATTAGCTGGGTCACCAGAAGCATTCGGCTGTCGGCACACACCTCTACCCCGCTATAACGCGACCCGATATAACACGAATTCGGATATAACACGGTAAAGCAGCGCTCCGGGGGGGCGGGGCTGCGCACTCTGGCGGATCAAAGTAAGTTCGATATAACGCGGTTTCATCTATAACGCGGTAAGATTTTTTGGCTCCCGAGGACAGCGTTATAATGGGGTAGAGGTGTAGTTACATCTCCACCATTTTGCCAGCCTCGCTGCCCGTTGGCGGTGTCATTCTTTTCATGCTCCTAGCCCATTTACAGATACTGGCCAAATTTTGTCGTGTAAACTAAGCCCCAAACTTTCTAGCTGTGAATGAGACTCCGAGCAATTCCCGGGTCTGGAAATAATCGCTTCGTCTCACGTTCTCCGAGCAATGTCCGGAAACCCCCAGGCAATGAGACTCGGACCAGAGAAGGACCCTGAAACGCAGCGGAGAGTTTATTTTTCATGCTCGGGACAATCCGGCAACACAGCAACAAGGCAGGAATGAAGCAGCGATCAGAGCAGGGGCTACGCGTGGGTGCAGGCATTAATCCTGGCTCGCTGGGGAGGGACACAAGCTCCTGCCAGAATTGGGAGCATCGGCCCAAATTCAGAAATGTGCATGATGGTGGAAGTTAGACTCCCTTATACCCACTGGTCTGGTCCTCTATGCTAATATTCCCCACCCCCCACATATATTGCAACTACCCATGCAGCTGCGCCACTGGGAGCACTAGTGTAGACAAGCCCCTGGTGCTCGTTTAACCTTTGTCATGTAGATCTGCTCAGAGCTGGCTTACGTGGGGGGAGGCCCTATTGTCTCCCATGCCCTGCACCTTGTGGGGTCATTGACGCCCGCCCAAAGTGGTAGTCAAGTGATGGCAGGCAGGATGGATGGCTCAGTGGTAAAGTCATGGGCCTAGCATTTGAGAGACCGGGGGTCAAGTCCTTGCTCCAGCGGCGTGACCTTGGGCAAGACTTTTAACCTCTCTGTGCTCAGTTCCCCTTCCGTACAATGGGGATAATAGCACTGCCCCATCTGCCGGGGGGTTGAGAATAAACACAGAGTGAGAGGCACTCGGATGCCATAGTCGTGAGGGCCAAAGTACCTTGGACAGCAGGTGCAGGACAAGGGAGAATCAGGCCCCTGGGGTTACGAATGCTGATGGCCCCGGGCAACCATGTCTACCTTAGCGCTCCCAATATAGATGCCACAGATGGAATCAGCAATGGCTCATCTAGGACAAAAGGCTCATCTAGGCACCTTCCCAGTGGGGTGTAAGCTGCAGCCGTAGCAGTGTACGTAGATGTTTGTACGTCTAGAGGGATTTATTTTTTTGTGACGAGGACAAGGGGGACTCCCCATCGGCACCACTTCTTGTCTTAGCCCTAACTTGCCACTCAGCACCCCAGAAAAGGGAGGGGAAAAAGCCACCAAATACAGCACAAGGAAACGCCCAACTTTCAAAGGCAGCCGATGATGCAGGAGAAGGTTCAGCCTCTTCCTCTCCTGTTTGTTACTGCATGGTTTTCTCAATCCAGGGAAGGTAGGAGGCAATGCGAGTGTAAAAGCCAGGAGGGCGTTTGAAATCATAGGAGAAGATTCCTTGTGCTGTCCCTTTGCAGACTAGAGGGCCACCATCATCCCCCTGAGAAACACAAGGAAGATGTGCACAAACATTCACTATATATTTTCCATACAAAAAACCACTACATTTAAAAAGAATGGAACGGCTGCAAAGGCTAGGAAATTGCGAACTTAAGATAACCTCTATCACCTTAACTCTGTCCTCTAGCATGTGCACGCTGCAACACAAGCTGACAATTTGGTCCCATTGAAATCAACAGCAAAGCTCCCATTGATTGAAATGGGGTCAAGATTCACTCTAGTCAATGACGTGATCATATACCTATCTTCAGTGGACTTGGAGAACAATTGATCACCTCTGAGGCTAGTGAAATCTGCCAGGAAGTGCGGGACCCACTGAGACAAAGTTGGAGCTCTGCCACACTACTTTACTTCAGTCTACATTAAAAAGGTTAATTGTGGCCAGCTACTTAGCACAATTAATATTAACAACAAGGGGAAAGGAACACAAGCCAGAAAAGGGAAAGACCGGGTTAAAAAATATTTAGATAAGTTAGATGTATTAAAGTTGGCAGGGCCTGACAAAATTCATGATTGGGTTCTTAAGGAACTAGTTGAAGCAATTATCTTTGAAAACTTATGGCGGGTGGGTGAGGTCCCAGAGGACTGGAGAAGAGCAATAGCTCAGTGGTTTGAGCCTTGGCCTGCTAAACCCAGGGTTATGAGTTCAATCCTTGAGGGGGCTATTTAGGGATCTGGGGCAAAAATCTATCTGGGAGATGGGTCCTGCTTTGAGTAGGGGGTTGGACTAGATGACCTCCTGAGGTCCCTTCCAACCCTCATATTCTATGATAGTACCTCTCTTTAAAAAGGGGAACAAAGAGGACCTGGGGAATTGTAGACCAGTCAGCCTAACTTCTATACCAGGAAAGACACTAGAACAAACTATTAAACAATTAGTTTGTAAGCAGTTAAATTATAAGTATTAGCCACCATGAATTTGTAAAGAAGAAATCATGTCAAACCAACCAAATTTCCTTCTTTGATGAAGTTACTGGCCTAATGGATGTGGGGAAGCAGTAGAGGTGAGATCTTGATTTTAGTAAGGCTTTTGACACAGTCCCACGTGATGTTCTTATAAACAAATTAGTATCTAGTGGGATCTTTCACTATTCAAGAGTTTCATTAATGACTTGGAGTGGAGAGGATGTTTATAAAATTTGCAGATGACACCAAGCTGGGAGGGCTTGCAGCACTTTGGAGAACATTAGAATTCAAAATAATCTTGATAAATTGGAGAACTGGTCTGAAGTCAACACGATTCAACGTAATAAAGACAAAGGACTTCACTTGGGAAGTAGAAATCAACGGCATAACTGCAAAATGGGGAATAACTGGCTAGGCGGCAGTACTGCTGAAATGAGCTGGGGGTTATGGTGGATCACAAATTGAATATGAGCCAGCAATGTAATGCAGTTGCAAAAAAAGCTATTATTATTCTGGGGTATATTAACAGGAGTATTATATGTAAGACATGGGAGGTAAGCGTCCCGGTCTACTTGGCAGATGAGGTCTCAGCTGGAGTGCTGTGTCCAGTTCTGGGTGCCACATGTTAGGACAGACGTGGACAAATTAGAGAGTCAAGAGGAGAGCAACAAAAGCGATAAAAGGTTTAGAAAATTTGATCTATGAGGAAAGGTTGAAACAGCTGGGCATGGTTAGTCTTGGGAAATGAAGACTGGGGCAGGGGGGAGGAGGGGGACATAAGTCTTCAAATATGTTGACGGTTGTTATACAAAGGATGGTGATCAATTGTTCTCCAAGTCCACTGAAGATAGGACAAGAAGTAATGGGCTTATTACTGCAACACATGAGATTTAGATTCTATATGAGGAAAAACTTTCCACTCTAAGGATGGCTAAGTATTGGAACAGATTGCAAAGGGAGGCTGTGGAATCCCTGGCATTGGGGGTGTTTAAGAACAGGTGGGACAAACACCTGTCGGGAATGGTCTGCATTTACTTGGTCCTGCCTCAGTGGAGGGGGCTGGATAGATGATCTCTCGAGGTCCTTCCAGCCCTGCTTTTCTATGATTCCCCCTGCCTTGCCCATGGGGTCGTCTTTGCTTCCACCTGCGCAAAGTGGGTACCCATAGGAACAGGAGTGTCTTTGGCCCACTCGGTACAAGTGCAAATGACCCCATGAGGGTCAAGTCCAGGGGGAGCCAGGCTCAGGATACAACACAGGCCTGGCGACAAGTTTCTGGAGCGCCTTTTCAGCTAACGTCGGCAGGGCCAGGAAGAAACGGAGAGGGACCTACGGAAGAAGAGGTTACAGAGACACAGAGGAAGAGAACAGAAGTTGGTAGGAGAGACAAAATAACCAAGACAAAGGGACAGGCACCTGTCCTGGCCAGAATGTTGTTTTAAACTAGCCATAGTAACCCAGATAATTTACAGAGCAAGATCTTCCAAGGTTAGGGTACCACCCTCTGGTAGCCCTCTGGCCTGCCTCCCCTGCCATCCTCCCCTAGACGCGGCGGCTACTGACCTGGCTGCAGTCCTTGACCCACTGTTCGCTCACTGCACAGATTATGCCGTTAGTTATCCCGGGGTTCAAAGAGCGGCATTGCTTTGGTGGCCGGATGGTGACGTTGGTCTCAAAGAGCTTGTCGGTGGTTTTTCCCTGGTCGATAAAACCCCATCCAGCTGTGCTGCACTGGCTCCATGGGGCGACATTTCTGTTGGCCTTGGGCAGGTGAATGACACGGACGTATTTGTTTAGTTTGGCTTTCCTCTTCAGCTGGGGTGGGGGAGATCCAGAAATGTGTTCATGTTTTTAAATATTGCCCAACAAAGGCTCGGTCACCTGCATGTTTCTAAGGGAGCAGAAGGCCATGCCGCTGCCTCCATCACCCATTTGTGATGCTCTCACATAAGCCCCTTTGCGTTCTCTCCCCTGCTGCCCCTCTCGCGTGGGAGGAGCTCCCCATAAACATCCCCAAAGCCACCTCGTTCCCCTGCCAACACCTCTTCAAACTCTCCTTTGGCACGATGCTGACACAAACCTTGACAATCAGTAGGCAGCTGCTGTGACTGCTGTCCAGCGTGCTGACCGATTAAATACCGTCTCCTTTGTTTCCTTGTACTCCCCCGCCCGTCTGTCTCTTGTTTAGACAAAGCTCTTTGGGGCAGGGCCCATCTTTTTGTTCTGTTTTTGTACAGGGCCTAGTGCAACTGGGTCGTGGGCCGTGTCTTGGGCCGCTAGGTACTACCACAATACAAATATTCATCCAAGTCACGCTCTGCAGGGCGGGGTCTGTGCCCTCCATCCCAACATCAGAACCCAGGTGATGGACCTACACTGGCACCCCTGATCCAAACTCTGGGGAAAGGACAGAGCCAGCTCTGCACATTGTGTCTTCAGCTACCCTTTGGCATAAATTACCCCTGACCACGGCCAAGCGCCAAACCTCACATGATGCCCAGAGGTATGAACCTGGAAGTGAATATTAGCCCAAGAAATCGGTTACCTTCAGCAAAAGGATGTCATTGACTCTAGGACGTTCTTTGTAGGCGGGGTGCGGGTGATAGCTTTGAACCTCAAACGTTTGCTGGGAGTTCTCTTGCTTGTGGATATTGTGAGCGCCTAAGGTGACTGTCAGGTTCCTGAAATTGGCGAAAGCAAATCAATCGCTTTTCCTTTTATTTATTCATAGAATCTCAGGGTTGGAAGGGACCTCAGGAGGTCATCTAGTCCAACCCCCTGCTCAAAGCAGGACCAATCCCCAGACAGATTTTTACCCCAGTTCCCTAAATGGCCCCCTCAAGGATTGAGCTCACAACCCTGGGTTTAGCAGGCCAATGCTCAAACCACTCTGGCCTGCTCTGTAACCATGTGGTAGCTGGTCCTGACACCCACCCGCTAGCTGCCAAGAAAAGATGCTACAGCCGTAAGGCAAAGAAAACCTATTACCCGGCCTAGGGATTTATAGATAATGAACATCTGTGAGCTGATTGCGAAGGCCCTTAAAGTGAGCACATGTTCCCCTTACACTGCCAGAGTCACTAGCGGGTCCTGAATGCACTTGAGAATCGGGCCTGTGTCTGGGAGTTTGGGGCACTTTGGGCATCAGGACTCCTGGGTTCTATTCCTGACTCTGCTGCTGACTCACTGTGTGGCTTTGGACACATCACAGCCCTTCTGTGCCTCAGTTTCCCTGGCTGTCACGTGAGAGTTAAGGGTATTCATCTGAGGGTTAATTAGCATTTGTAAAACCCTTGCATGCTGATGTAATTAAACCCGTGCTGTGTTTGTCAGCAGCAATAGAGGCGGGTCATCGAGTGGGGTCTGTTTCCACTGGAGTCCCGCAGGGATCGGTTCTTGGCCCTAGCCAGCATAAAACGATCACCGATAAAGTCTGCAGACGGCACACGAATTGGGGGAGTTGTAAAGGACCAGGGGGGACAGGTGGCTGATTCAGAGCGATCTAGGTTGGCTGGTCAACTGGGTGCAAGCAGCCAATGTGGTTTTTAATATGGTTACATGTAAATGTGTCCATCTGGGAGCAAAGACTGTCGGCCATACTTCCAGGATGGGGGAGCGCTATCCTGGGAAGCAGGGACTCTGAAAAAGACTACGTTGGGGAGTGCGGATAATCAGCTGAGCACGAGCTGCCAGTCAATCTGTGCCCAGAAGGGCTAATGCAACCAACCGTAGGCTGCATAAACAGGGGATTCTCAAGTAGGGAGTACAGGGTGTGATACAGCATGGCCGGAGGGCAGCAGGAGAGTGATCGATGGGAGATACGTAGGCCCCAGGATGATGAGAGCCTTAGCCCCTGTAGAGGGAAGATAGGCTGCTACAGTTTAATTAGCGCACCTGAAGCCAATTAGCGCACCTGAAGCCAGTCACCTGATAGAAACGCCCTGCTTCAATCAGCCAGTGGGAGGAGTTGAAGCAGAGTGGTTTGGTGTTGGAGCAGAGAGCAGTTTGGAGGGAAGCAGAGGAGAGTTTGGAGAAGTGCTGTGGCGGGGCCAGAAGACCAAGACCCTAGGTAAAGGGAAACCCGGCTTGTACAAAGCAGAGGGACTCCACAGACACAAAGGGTTGGGGGAAACCTTGCCCAAGCAGAGAGAGGGCTGGAGAGGGAAGTAGCCCAGGAGAAGGAATCGCTAGTTCAAATGGTTTGCTGCTATCCCTAGGGCCCCTGGGCTGGGACCCGGAGTAGAGGGTGGGCCCGGGTCCCTCCCTCTCCACTCCCCTTCTCTGGGATACTAGTGGGACAGTTAATACTCCAGATCAGGGGTGAGAAATGGCACCCTGAACACCCCCACAAGAAGAGAAAGTGCGGGACCCATCATAGTCGTGCCGGCAATTTGCACAACGGGGTTATTTTCCCTCTGAATTTGGCATTGGTGCGGCCGCTGCTGGAATCCTGAATTCAGTTCTTGTGCCCAGAATTGAAGAAGGGTGTTGATAAATTGGAGAGGGTTCAGAGAAGAGCCACGGGAATGATTAAAGGATTGGAAAACCTGCCTGAGAGTGATCGACTCAAGGAGCTCCATCTATTTAGCTCAACCCAGAGAAGGTGAAGGGGTGAGTTGATCACAGTTTTTCAGTGCATACACAGGGAACAAATATTTAATAATGGGCTCTTCAGTCTAGGAGGGAAAGGACCAACACAATCCAGTGGCTGGAAGGTGAAGCTAGACACATTCAGACTGGAAATAAGGAATATTTTTTTCACAGTGAGAGTAATTAACCACTGGAACAATTTACCTAGTGTGGGAGTGGGGGTGGATTCTCCTTCACAGACAACTTGTAAATCTACTTCAAACAGATTTGTTCTAGGGATTATTTTGGGGGCATCTCTCGGGCCTGTGCCATACAGGAGCTCAGACTAGATGATCACAGTGGTCCCTTCTGGCCTTAGGAGCTATGAATCAATAGTTATAAATACTTTAATAATTCTGGAGTTAAGCACTAGAAAGCATTTTCAGATAAAACCAGATGAAAAGGCAAATTCTTCCTCTAATTCTTCCTTGGCCTGGTGATCCCCCACCGGAGAGAATCTCTCTGCCACTCCCAGCTCTGTAAGTCAAAGGGGGACCCCCCCCCCCCCAGGTGCACTCTGCTCCTAATGTGACGGAATTAGAGGAGGGCAGAGATGGGTGACAAGCTTTTGAAGGATGATGCTCTACAGTAGAGCTAAGCAAAATGTTTCGGACAGAAGGTTTCTGATTGGTTTGGTTTTGCGTTTTCTCCCCCCCCCCCCAAACAAGGTTGATTTGGCGACACTGAAAGATTTTTGCGAATTTGCGTCCATTTCAGTGAATTGTCTTGGCCAACAAAAGTCTGAAAAAGTCAGTGTTCTTCAGTTCGAAAATGTCGAAACACTTTTTTAAAAAAAATTTTGGGGGGAAGGTCAAAATGACTTTTAGAGCTTTCTTTCACTTTTATCACAAAATGCAAACACCTGAAAATACCTCTCAACGTCAAAATGTTTTGTTTGACACCCTTCCCCTTCTTTTTTGTCACTGAAAATTTCTTTAAAAAAATCATTCAGATTGACCCGAAATGATTTTTGTCAATGTTTTTGGAATGGCCAATGAACCAAAAAATCCGTTCTGTGGTTCTAGATACAAGGTGGGGGAGGTAATATCTTTTATTGGTGAAGAGACTCTAAAGCTTGTCTCTCTCACCAACAGACGTCAGTCCAATAAAAGATATTACCTCCCCCACCTTGTCTGTCTAATACCCTGGGTCCACTACAGCTACCCCACCAGTGCATAGATTATTTGGTTCATCTGCTGTACATGTGAGGTTTAAACCTGAGAGAGGTATTTATTATTCGTACTGTGGGAGTGCCTGGCATTGATCAGGAGCCCCTTGCGTCAGGTGCTGTACAAATACCGAACAAAATCTTACCCCCTGCAGTGAGCAGCCGTCATCACCCAGCCTGGGTCCACCAGAAATCCCCCGCAGAAATCCAAGGTGGTCCTCTTCAGATAGGCCATGTAGGGTCTGGAGTGGGGCTTGGCTTCATGCCCCCCCACAATCTCACTCCATGAAGCTCCTGAAAGAGAGACGCTCCTGATGATGTGATTGGTCTGTTCTCGCCTCACCTGGTGCATGGACCCTAGGTGGTCGTCCAACCCCCTGGCTTTCTCTACTAACCAGCATGGGCGGACGCGGGGAACAGCAGAGCGAGTAGGATTAAGAGGCTGCAGGCCTGTCTCATCTTGGAGTTCTCAGCTTCGCCAATCCCCTTCCAGCCTGGGTTGCAGTTAGGGTCTCCGGCAGCTCCCTGCCTGGTTTTATAAGCTGAGACCCGTGAGATTCAGCACCTAGGAAACCACAGGGTTTGGGCTCAGCTGACTAATCAACGTGGAATCAGTTTGCTCATGCACAGCCCTGGAGCACTAGCTACAAAGTGCATCTCTCAGCAGCATGGTTATTGTGGTCAGGGTAAAACTCCCTCCGTACGGAGCCAGCACAAGCCTTGGGTCTCAGTCAGATCCCACCCAGGACCCCTTCTGAAGGCTAAAGTGGCACCCTCTGCACAGGGCATTTTAGCTTTGAGTTGTAGGTTCCCGGGGGAGGAATCAATTTCATTGAAAATAATTCTTTGCCGCCCTCATGTAGCAATTTCCTCCAAGCTATTTACAGTGGTGCCAGATCACAGTTCAGGGCGGCTGCACCTGGACTCCCCCTCTGGGCTCCTGGCAGGGCACCCATGCTCAGGTCTTCGCCTCTCTTGGGTGGGAGACACGTGTCTCTCTCTCCCTTCTGACGAGGGTATTTCCAGGCTGCACAGCTCCCTACCTTCACCGTGTTATTTCAGGCAAAAGGCAGGCTATCTAAGCAGACCTGCTTTGTTTCTGCCCTCAAGGCCAGTCAGGTCACCACCATGTCACCCTGTCATTGCTGCAGCTAGAAGTCACCAGCTAGGCCTTTCTAAGCAAGCCGAGTTTATTCTTCAGATAAAAGTACTGCAGGGAAAACATACCCAAACCCATAAACGAACCTACCTGCATGCTAATAAGCTGACTGGAGATTCCCCCTGCCCCCGCCCCCAACATTGGCTCTGGCAGAAGCCATCCTCCCAAATCCCGCCCCCCCGGGGGCTTTCCTGTGGTTTCAAGTTCATCAAACCCTTTGCTCAGAATGACAACCCACTCTCAGTAGGCCAAAGTCCTTCCAGTCGTTCCCTTAGGACTGGGGCCCTCCGGGCACCAGACGTCCTGTCCATTTAAGGTCAGGCTTGACAAAGCCCTGACTGGGATGATTTAGTTGGGGATTGGTCCTGCTTTGAGCAGGGGGTGGGACTAGATGACCTCCTGAGGTCCCTTCCAACCCGGATATTCTATGATTCTATGATTTGCTGGATCAGGGAGGAGGCCCTGAGTCAGTTTAAACTCAGGTTATTTATCCCAACCTCTTTTCTTTATCTGCTAGTCTCCAGATCCATCTTGAGCCTTTGAAGAGACCGGGAATCGGTGTCAGCCGACAATGGGTCCCCTCCCCGGGGTGATGCTCCCCCAGAGGAATTCCATCAGCATACCCCCTCCTCCAAGAGGTGGTCCATACAATCTCACAATCACACAGGAACAATTGCATTTTTAATACAGTGGACAGCCCAAGGAGCTCAGTCTGTTTAATTTAACAAAGAGAAGGTTAAGGGTGACTTGATCCCACTCTGTAAGTATGGAAATCAGAGCCAATATTTAATAATGGGCTCCTGAGTCTAGCAGAGAAAGGTATAACTCGATCCAATGGCTGGAAGTTGAAGCGAGACAAATTCAGCCCGGAAATAAGATGCACATTTTTAATGATGAGAGTAATTAATCATTGGAACAATTTAATTCAGTATGGTGCGTCCAGGATATTGCAGGAAATTGCTGTCTGTCACAGCCAGCTCTTGTGATTTGATCCTGAGTCTGGCAATATTTAGGATTGTTCTTAAAGCCCCAGCTTCTGGAGTCACATGATTATGTGAAAATCTCAGCTCTTGGGGAGGGGGGAGGGGAGAAAGTTTCTAGCCCTTATTGTTGGGGAGAAAAAATGGAAAATGTGACAAGAGTGTGATCTAAAGTCTCAAAATCCAGGAGGCCAAGAACCTAAAATGTATTAATTAAAAAAACCAACAACAAATACATGATTTTTAATTCAGTCTTGTGAATATTTTTTGGAGCCTGGTTTATCATTTCTGATGTTTGGCTGTTGTTTGTCAGTGTAACTTATTTGTCTTACATGGAAAAAAACCAGAAAGACAATCCTGAATGATTTCCTTACCAGCATTGTTCCCCACTACATTTTTTATAGCATCTCAAACCATCCACGCGGCATCTTTGCTGGGGGTTTTAAAATCTTAAAAGCAACTTTCCCTGCTCCCCGTCAAAGCTTTCCTTACCAAACCTCCCTCCCTTATCAACCTACTTCCATTAGGGTTCTGGAGACAGAGGGAGCTAGATCCCCAGCTGAAGCCAAGGGACCTAGACTGATCTACACCATCTGATCTTGCCTGATGATTTGCTGCTGATTGAGATGGAGGATGGGTGATCTGGGCGGAGCCTGAGAGTCTTAAACATTGGGGTTTGGAGATAAAGTTATCAGCGATGGTTGTGATAAAGTTGTCACATCTACATGTTGATAGCATCCTTTCCACGTTCACAGATTTTTTTCCCCTGGTGTCTCGTTGTTTTTGCTGATACAGACTAACACAGCTACCCCTCTGAAATCTGCCATTTAGACTGTTATCAGAAGCCATGTGCCTTCTCTCCACTTGTATGTTTGACTGACAGCTTTAAACCCAGTTAGCAACGGATGAGTTTCTCTCTGTGGCACATGAGTGCCTCTAACTCCCATGTGGTAAATAGTGAGGTGCTCAGATGGGGGGGGGGTAACGGGGTCCAGATCACACCCCAAGTTCCTAGTCCACTGTCTTGTCTCTAACAGAACCAGCTGCTTCAGAATAAAGCATAAAAAAACCCAGTTATTAGATAAATTACCCCAGGGAAGCTTCTTCCTATGGTTAGCGCTGGGCTAGAAACTTTTTTATGAAATGGAAGCTGAGAAAGGAAAACCCCAAGATGTCATGATTGGGAATGAAATCACGCGAGTTGGTAACGCTGGACGTGCTCAGCATTGGCCTGACTCTGCTCCAACAGTGGGAGTTTTCCTCCTCTCGAGATTTTTCTAGCAGCGATCAGTGACAAACCCAGGACCACAAGAAAAGCACAAGGAGGCAGCGGGCAGCATGTGAGAGGGTCTGTGTCTAAACTGAACGGCAAAGCTAATCCGGAGGGTTACACATTCCCAGCAATAAGGACCACGAACACCTACAGACCGTGCCCCTCCCACTTGCAGAGTTCCAAATAGTTAGGACCTATTAATGGCTGCGCAGTCCGGAATCAGAAAACCACATGGGTCTTTTTCAGTTCTCCTGGGGCACTTCCCTCTGTGGCCTGGGAAGTCGAAAGAGGGCTGTTCTCCTCTGGGCCCAGTTGCTCATTTACACCCGTGCAACCCTCTGAAATCAAAGGGCCTGCCCCGTTGCAACTGGGAGCCGAATTTGGCCCCTTGTGTTTATCTGGAGAATGATCAGAAACCCACTGAAACAAGCCGTTGTGAAGCAGGAGAACGAGACACTGTGAAATGCAGATTGGCGTTTATTTTTCAAGCTTGTTACATGCCCGGCATCGCAGCGAGTGACAGAGAAGGAATGGAGCAGTGACCGGGGTGAAGGGGGTGTGAGAACATAGGGTTGGGGCGTCTCCCCCCCTTAGAGGGACTGGCAAGGATTCTTTGCTCTGCTTCTGCTCTGACAATGTGGCACCAGCTGAAATTGCCAGGGAGAGAAACTCCCTTGTAAACCCAAGCGAAGCCCAACCTCAGCCTGGGACAGAGCCGGGGAAACAAACCAGGGAACGCCCAGGAGGGAGCGAGCATGGGTCAGAGCCTTCCCCTCCAGGTGATCCAAAACCACCTCCTTGGGCCGATTTCAACCCACTTCAGTGCCTCCTGCTCTAGAATTATCCCTGACTCTGCTCTGATGGTCTTAGCACCATCCCAGAGACTGGGCAGCTGTGCCCTATTCAAGTCAACAGGGGCAGAAGGAATCCTGAAGCCCCTCAGAACAGCAAAGCCGCTGCTTCTTCAGGGGACCAGGCAAGAGAATATTAACTCAGGGGGCTGAAAACTTGACATTCCTTTCCTGAGCCAACAGAACCCAGGTGACACGGGAACTGCTGGGCCTGCAGGCGTTCAGGTCTACAGTAACAAGGCCATAGAGGCACCTAGAGAGAGTCTTGTCCCCTATGGTTTCAGACAACACCCCGAAGGGAGAAAAAGCCGGAGGATACAGCATAAGGGAAAGCAGCACAGGTCTCCAAGGCAGAAGATGCTGGAGGAGAAGCTGGAGCATCTCCCTCTCCGGTCCTCTAGCCCATGATCTTTTTGATCCACGGAAGGTAGTTAGCAATGCGGGTGTAGACAGCAGGAGGGGCGCTGTAGCCAAAGGAGACAATTCCCTGCACCACCCCATTGCAGATCAGAGGCCCCCCGGAATCCCCCTGCCAAACAGAGAAGAGGAGAGACTTCAGAGGCCCTCCAGATATGGGGCCAACTTAATCCCTAGCGTAACTTGAATGACTTCCATGCACTTACCCCAGGGGTCAACCTGTTAAGTTGGCTGTTCTGCACAAACCCAATGTGGTCGCCCCATGTCACAGGCACTGCAATCACTGGGTGTGACTGCGGCTCATGACTGATGTTCCCGAGTGAGCATTACTGGAGCAGTGAAGCTGCAGCAGCGTAGGCTGTACGAACCTATCCAGAACCCAGGGTAAGCACTCCCAGGTCTGGCCCATGCTGTGGTACCCGAGTCAGCTAAATTAAAGCCAGCTCGGCTACAGGTACATCGGTGGTGATCGCCCCCTGTGCCCGCGGCAGAGACACACGGTCCGAAGAGGTCTGCCCTAGAGCTGGGCTAATAATGGAGTTTTCATCTCGTGCCAGTTCCAAACAGCAGCAAGGAAAAAAGGGTCCGGGCATGGAGCGTTTTCAAGGAAAACGGAGGGAGGTTTCCAAAGGGAGAGGTGTTTCGACTCGAAAAATCAGAACATTCTGTTTGGAAAAGGTCAAACCAACGTGTTTCGATTTGGTTCAGAAATGGGGGGGGGGGGGAAGGGAGGGAGTTGGGTTTTTTTCACCGAAACCATTGGGTGAATTGAACACAACTTGGTGCAATGTTTTGGTTGACCGAAATCTGCATGTTTTGGCCAAAAAAAGGGGGGGGGGAGGGGTTGAAATTTTTTGCCCAGGTCTTGTGTAGATGGGATTTACTAAGGAATCCATCGGTGCTGGGCCGTGTGCTTCCACAGATCTCCGGGCTCAGCAGCAAACCCTCCTTCAGGAGCTGAATGCAGGCTTGTGTCAGCCTGGGTAGCAAGAAACCACACGGGGGAAACCCTTATGGGAGACACATGAACTGGCAGGAGATTTGCATCCACGAGCGTCCCTCCTCTTAGAGTGGAACCTAAGTAGCTTGCCTGGGAGTCCCAGCCCTGGAGCGGAGCTCCTGGTGCTTACACTTCCCCGTTCCACCTGTTGGCCGGCGTTCCCAGTACTGACCTGGCTGGAGTCCTTGAGCTGGTGGAAGCTGCCGGCGCAGAGCATGCCGTCGTTGAGGTTGGGGTAGACGTTGAGGCATTTCCTGCGGCTGTAGATGGTGATGTTGGTCTCAAAGAGCTTGTCGGTGATCCTCTCTTTGTCAATGAGGCCCCATCCCGCGGTGCTGCACTTGGTGTCGGTGGGGACGTCGCTGCTGGTCTTGGGCAGGGGGATGAGCTGGACGTATTTAGTCAGCTTGGCCTTCGCTGTCAGCTGGGCGGGAGGAAGAGGAGGAGTATTAAGCCCCAAGCAGCAGTCAATGGCATCTGGAGGCAGGGGTCACGCGGTGAGAATGGCTCAGGAAGATGTCCAGTGGCCCTACCTGGCCAGGTGATGGGAGAGGCTGAGCATCCTCAGAGCCAGTGCTCAGCAGCCTACAGCAACGGGCCCTGAGCACTTACACTGAGGGGACAGGAGAGAGGCAATACTGGAGAACATGCAGCTTGCAGGGGATGTGGGACAAGTGCGGCTGACACTGGGGGATCTATTCTGAGTGTCCCTGACCCCCAGGGGACTCCAGGAAGGATGAGGCTGCAGGGTCTGCCCATGGCTTCCTTTCCCATAGCAGCTGTCGGGGGGACCTCCCCTGCTGCAGTCAAGTCACTTACCTTTAGCAGCAGGATGTCGTTAGTTAAGAAGATGTCGTTGTATTCGGGGTGTTTGTAGTACGTCTCAACCCCCAGCACCTGCTGCGACTCCTCTGGCTCATGGATGTTGTGAGCTCCCAGGATCACGGTGATATCCCTGAAACCGGGAGGAGACAGCGCGGGTCACTTTCCCTGACACAGCCCCTCTCCCCTTCCCCGAGCAATGGGGGCGAGGGCGTAGAGACAGCTGGCTTCACATGGACTGCAGACGACTCCTGCTTTAAAAGGTATTCCGTCAACCAGCGTGAGAAGGACAAACCCGGCGACGGTACCTACCCCATGCAGTGAGCGGCGGTCATCACCCAGTCCGGGGCCACCAGAAACCCCCCGCAGCTGAAATCACCCGACATCTTCAGGGCTGCCATGTAGGGCCTGGAGTGGGGCTTGGCTTCATGCCCCCCCACAATCTGACTCCGCAAAGCACCTGCAAAAGACACAGTCTCCTGAACAGGAGGAGAGGGAATGGCTCCTTCCTCACCTGGTGCATGGACCCCGGAGAGTCACCCTCACCCATGGCTTCCTCTACTCACCAGCATGGGCCGAAGGGTAGGACAGCAGGGAGAGCAGGAGCAAGAGACACTGGGGCCGCTCCATCTCTAAGTTCACAGCTCCTCGGATCCTCTTCCAGGCTCGGCACCAACCTGAGCCTCCTGCTGCCCCGTGGCTGGTTTTATAGCCTCAGACCAACGAAACTCGGAAACCAGGAAACCACATGTGCTGGGCTGATCTAAATGATCCGGGCACAATCAGATCCTTGTGCGTCTATCTGCTACCGCCTCTCCACTTGCCTCTGGTCACTTGCTTCAGATGCTCGGAAGCTGGCCCGAATTGACAGCTTCTGGGGGCGTGCAGGACAATGCATCTCTTGTTCCCAGCGGGGCAGGCCAGTCAGCAGGACCTGTGGGAGAGTAGTCGCTGTGTTAACAGGCCCTGCTTAAAACAAACACAAACACTCCATAAAGCACCTTCCCAGTGTGACTTGCAGTCTATATGATTTTATAAAAATATGCTAATGAGTGAATATAATGTAACGGGAATATGCTTCATGCAAAAGGTCTCTTGTAAGGTATCATTACAAAGCTTATAATCTACTGAGTGTGGTCATCCTATGTCTATAAATGTATCCCTCTTGTATCTAAAACTAGAAATATGAAATATAACTCTGAGGGCCTATTGTCATTATGCAAAGTGTGGGCCATTAATGGTGGTTTGGAATCTTGATGGCTCCCATCAACCAGGACAATTGACTGTGGATGGCTCTGTTTGCAGGCAGGCCTTCCTGTGAGTCAGGCTGGGAGGAATGAAGGCTTGGGGTCTTACAGTGACACGTGATCATGTCACCTGAACTGGAATCCATCTTTAACCTGGTGCTTTTGCAGTGAGGAGGGGTGGGAACCCAGAGGGACAAAGGATTCCTGCCTTATGCAAAAGATATATAAGGGGGTGGAACAGAACAAAAGGGGAGGCCATCATGAGGAATCCCCTAGCTACCACCTGAGCTGGAACAAGAGCTGTACCAGGGGAAAGGATTGGGCCCAGACTAGGAAGGCATCCAGTCTGTGAAAGAAACGTATTGAAACATCTCTGAGGGTGAGATCTTATCTGTATTCAGTTGTATTACTGTATTAGACTTAGATTTGCGTGTTTTATTTTATCTTACTTGGTAATCTACTTTGTTCTGTCTATTACTACCTGGAACCCCTTAAATCCTACTTTCTGTATTTAATAAAATCACTTTTTACTTATTAATTAATCCAGAGTATGTATTAATACCTGAGGGGAGGCAAACAGCTGTGCATATCTCTCTATCAGTGTTATAGAGGGTGAACAATCTATGAGTTTAACCTGTATACGCTTTATATAGAGTAAAACGGATTTATTTGGGTTTAGACCCCATTGGGAGTTGGGCATCTGAGTGTTAAAGGCAGGAACATTTCTGTAAGCTGCTTTCAGTTAAGCCTACAGCTGTTAGGGGACGTGATTCAGACCTGGGTCTGGGTTTGCAGCAGCCTAGCGGGTCTGGCTCAAACCAGGCAGGGCACTGAAGTCCCAAGCTGCCAGGGCAGGAAGGCAGGGGCAGGAGTAGTCTTGGCATATCCGTTGACAGCTCCCAAGGGGGGGGTGTTCTGTGATCCAACCCGTCATACCCAGGATCTCAGAGCTAAAGCCCCAGCATGCACTGTGCTCGTGATAAACGCCCCCCCATACATCATGGGGTTTGCCTGTGGGGCATGGAAAGCATGGGGCCTTACAGGCCCTACACGGTGTGAGACAAGGAAGACAACGTTTGCAAACTGCCCAGTGATTGGGTGCAGGCGTAACCCCCCCAGTGTCATGTGGTGCCTGATCCACTGGCGATATGAGTTTGTTCCAGTCCCAGCTGTGGAGCCGTGACTTTCTAGCTCGAGCTACAGCCAAGCTGGTGCTTTTAGCTCCGGAGGCAGGCGGGGTGCTGGCGAAGAGGGTGGCTGTCACCCAGTCAGCAGGAGCTCTTTGGGGGCTAGCAGTGGACAGATGGAAATGCGCTCTGTAGAACATGGATAGTTTGGAGTGGAGAGGCCTCGGCCCTTCTGTACCATTCCTATCCTATGTCTATAGCACATCTCACCTGCACAGATCAAGGCACTTAAAAAGGCAGGCCAGGATCGTTATCCCCATCTTACAGATGGAGAAACTGAGGCACAGGAAGACGACGTTACTTCCCCAAGGTCGCCCTGGGATGATGCAGTGCTGGTGTCAGCAGAGATTACATGTGGGTGTAAGTAAAGGCTACGCGCTGGGAGCAGCCCTCTGCAGTGAGCAGGAGTCACTCCCAAGCGCTGGGCCGGCCGTGTCCTCTATTCCCAGGAGCAGGGAATTCAAACTGGGCTGAATATGGGCCGAGACATGGGGTTAAATGTGAGTCTCATGCCCTGTCAGCCCCCATTTGCCACATGTTGGGTCTTCAGCTCACGCCGGAGCAGCTTCTGCGTTTAGCACGGTAGGTGCCCGGTTCAAAACTAACGTGTTGCCCAAGAGGGTGGTTGTCACTGTTGTAACACTGTTGTGGGTGCAGCAGTGGCCTGGGACTCAGGAGATCCCTGGTTCTCTTCCTGGCTCTGCCACTGACCTGGCTGGGTGACTTTGGGCAAATCACAACCCTGCTCTGTGCCTCAGTTTCCTCATCTGTACAATGGGGATAATAATATTCCCCTCCTTTGTAAAGCACTTGGAGATTTATGGCTAGATGAGAGCTAGGAGGTATTATTATTATTAAGCCCTGTGACTGAGTAGTTTAAATTGTTCCCTTGCGTGTGTCTACACTGAGTTTCATCTCCCATCAGGTAGCCAAGTCCTTAAGGAATTCCTCATGCTCCCCCTACTCTGGGTTAATCTCACTTGTTCTGTGGCCACACCCGGTGTGGCCATCTCATTATTAACCCTCTGGGGCAGGCCGTTAATAACCGATTTGGACTGCACCACTGCGAAGTCCTGAGTCGTGGGAAACCCCGCTCCTCTCCTCTCCCGTTGAGAATGATCTGTCAGTGTCCTGGACCCCGCATGACGGCTGGAGCCAGCAATAGCCGTAACCGATCATGTAAAGGGCATGAGAAGGCGTTGGGTGGTGTGGGAGAGGATCTGTATCTCCACTCAAGTAGAGAAATGATGATGGGTTCTGTGCCTCCCTGGAGATAACGGTCAAGAACACCAGCCGGCTGATAGCATCCTTTCCGCTGTCACACATTTTTCCATTGGGCAGAAGGTGCTAACGGCGGCCCAGGCTGTAACCAAAAACCACACAGGCCTTTGCCATTTCATCGGGGGGGATATTTATCTCTCTGCAGAGAGCCCACGTAAAGCCTGTGCACCGCTTGGCTCCGATGCTACAGTCACAAGCGCAATATTGGGAGGGAACAGACTCTAGGCCTCACTTAAGCCGAGATTTTCAGTGGAGACGCCGTGAAGGGGGGCCTGATTTTCAGCCGGTGACTGCTCGGCAGTCTGTGGAAATCAGGCTCTTCCAACTGGGTTCCCAAAGTCATTAATCTTCTTTGGAAATCTTGGCCTTAATGACCTGAGGTTGATGGCGACAGTGGGACATGGAGGAAGAGAAGATGCTTCTCCCCTCTGCGCTCCACCAAACCCGTCCCAGGCCTCTGCCCAAGAAGAGCAGCAATCAGAAGCAGGAACTACCAGAAGAGACACTGTTACCTCTTCCCCACTGCAAACACCTTCAGCAGGAGGACAGTTAGCTGGCGCTGCTTGGTCAGTGCCTGGTCTGCAGGGGCTTGATTCAGCCCATCCCCATAGATCCCAACAGGAACTGGATCAGACCCTAGGTCAGAAGAGGACCCAAGTCTTAGCAGAAGGGGAAGTTGTCTGCTCTAGGTTCAGTGTCAGACCATTTGAGGGAAGGGTCTCTGGAATTATCCCTGGTTCAGCTTTGTGCCGGATTCTCAGTGGGGGTCCCTGGGGCCATAGCTGCATTTGACATCAGCTGAGCATCTGGCTCTGGGACTCGGTTTTGTGACCCCTTGCTAAGATAGTCAGGGAGGCAACCCTGCCCTCTGGGGGGGTCACTAAACCTCTGATTGCCAGAAGCTGGGACTGGACGCCTGGGGATGACTCACACCGTAATTGCCCTGTCCTGCTCATTCCCTCCGAAGCCCCTGGCGGTTGCCACTCTCAGAGCCAGGATACTGGGCTACCTGGGCCATTGGGCTGACCCAGTCTGGCCGTTCTTACATCCACAGGTACAGACAGAATCCTGAACCCCCCTGCTAGAGAGCCTCATGTCCCCAGGGGACCAGTCAGGGGACTCTGAACTCAGGGGATTTAAATCTTTAAAGAGCACATTTTGCATATCTCTTAGCATGCTAATGATGCCCCCCCTAATCTCTGCTCACAGGAAGGTGTGTTTGTCCTCAGGGAGAAGAGCCTCTTCCTCTAATGAGTGGAGCGCCCGTTAGCACCCTGCCCTGGGGAGGAATTAGGGGCCTTGTTTTATTCCTGTAGCTTCATACAACACACACACACACACACCACCCCTAAGGGACACACACACCACACAGAGGCAACATAATAAGGCAGCAGATGATGTAGGAAATTGGCACCTGTCTTTCCTGTCTTCTATCCCATGGCCTGGCAAGGAATGTAAAGTCAATTGGAAAGAATAAGGAACTATACACGCTGCTGTGACTGTGCACGGTCCAGGCATTATATAGAGCCCTCTAACAGGCTGATCCGCCGCTTTAAATGCCTGGAGCCAGCCAGCCTTCTTCCATTATCAGACCCTGCTGAGAAGGGGGGTCAGGGCCTTTCTATGAAGGCCTCAGAGGGTATAGGTGGGAGCTCCTTTCAGCACTGAGAGGCCATGGCAGATGCTTGTGGGAGCTGTAACCCAGGGTGGACAGAGGAACTGCTTCTGTTTGGTGTTTCAAGAACACAACTGTGTCCTGAGACAAGGGCCTGGGAGGCTTTGGATGTGGCATGAATCCTTCCTGGGCTGGGGAGTGTTGTAGTAAATTGGGGTCCTAGCAGACCCACCTCGATGGGGAGCCGGCCTGGGAAAGTGGGGAGACGTTTATAAAGTGTTCCGCTCCCCGGTCGCAAGAGTTGATGGGAGAAGGTGACAGAAAGACTAAGTTAGACAAAACAAAAAGGCCGACTGGTCTAACTGAAGGACTGGGCTAAGACCGTGGTTGGGGAACAAAAGGTGCGTGGGACCAATCAATGAACCACAACTGGCGTGTTGGAAATTAGGCCTAATTGGTGGACGAAATAACGAGGGGATGGGTTATTCCACCCCTCCGTCCCTTCTGGGGTCCTTTAAAAAAAACTTTGGGGACAGAGAGAGCTGGCTGGCTGGGAGACAGGAGACCAGAAGGAGCAAATGAAACCCTCCTGGCTGCTATCCTCACCATCTCCTGGGACCCACTGCGACACCATTAGGCCTTTGTCATCCTGATCCTGAGATGGGTCTTGGCTAGGATTGGGGGACTAATGGATTTTTTGGTTCGCTGGCAACTGAAAAAATAACATAAAAGTTTTTGGTTTTGGGTTGAACTGAAAACAAATTTTCCGGTGAATCACAAAGTTGGGAAAATGCCATGTCAGGCTGAGACAGAACGTTTTGTGCAGATGCAAAATGGTTTGTTTGGATTTTGAGCATTTTGACCAAATATCCTGGTGGGGGGGGGGCACTGCCTTTTTATAGCCTTTAGCCCAGGGGGAGGGAACTCACCTGGGCTGAGGGAGACTCTGTTTCAATTCTTCTCTCTGTCTGATGTGGGGTCTTCCACATTGTAGGAGCATGTCCTAACTGGTCTATGGGCTAGCTCAATCTCACTGGCTGAAGCTGTTCTATTGGGCCAGGGAAAAAGAGCACCAATGACTCTATAGCCTAGTGGTTAGCGCACGCCATTAAGACGGGGGCAACCCATGTTCAAGTCCCTGTTCCGATGACTAATTATTTAGGGAGGGTAGAACAGCTTCAAGAGAAGGGACCGATAGTGCGGTCTGTGCCGAGGGGCCGTAACTGACCCAAAACAGAGATAAAAGGGGAAGCCCTTAGATAAAACTCAGGCTGCGTTCTGGAGATAAGAACTCAGCATGCTGCAAAGCGCCGGCAGCCCAGCGCGGTTCCTCCACGCGTGCAGATCGACCGCTTGTCACGGGGGACGGCAACGGCTGCCCACGATTGCTGTGCTACTCACAACCGCAGCGGTCAGTGGCTGGTGGTTTTACAGCAGAAGTGGAGGTTGCTGGGGCTGACCCATCCTGTTCCTAAGCCTAGACCCCTAGGGGAACACACAGATTGCCAGGGCAGGGTCTGGGCTTCAGATTCGGAGAGTCCCCCCCAAATCAGGGAACAGCCAGAGGCGGAGCAGCAGGCAGGGGATGCTGGGATTTGGTGTGGGAGGAAAATCAGAGACTCAGGAACTGGAGGGCGGCCGGCAGAGCCCATCTGTAGGGACTGGGAGGAAGAGGTGGATGGGGCTCCAGGGGATAGCTCTGTCCGGGGGCTTTGTACTTCCGGTGGGCTGGAAATGTCAGGGGTGGGGCGACTGTGAGTCCGAATCTGGCCTGGAACAGGGTGGCTTGCCCATGGGCTGGAGAGCCTGGGGCTAAGCCAGCCTTGATTGCACGAGGAGCCCCACATGAGAGTGTGAAAAGTCAGACAGCAAGTGTGAAAAATCAGGACAGCGGGTGGGGGGTAATAGGAGCCTATATAAGACAAAGCCCCAAATATTGGGACTGTCCCTATAAAACCGGGACATCTGGTCACCAGGGCCGGTGCAAGGAAGTTTCACACCCTAGGTGAAACTTCCACCTTGCGCCCCCCGCCCCCAGCCCTGCAGCAGCGCCCCCCGCCCCCAGCCCTGCAGCAGCTCCCCCCGTGACAGCTCCCCCCACGCTCTGAGGTGCCCCCCCCGCGGCAGCTCCCCCCCACAGGGAGCCGTGCGGCAGCTCCCCACCCCAGCTCACCTCTGCTCCGCCTCCTCCCCGAGCACGCCGCCCCCGCTCTAATTCTCCTCCCCTCCCAGGCTTGCGGCGCCAAACTGATTGGCACCGCAAGCCTGGGAGGCGGGAGAAGTGGAGCGGCCGCTGCGCTGGGAGAGGGAGTCTGAGCCGCACGTGTCAGCGCACCGCTGGCAGCCCAGCCCAGCCCAGGAATGCTGTAAAAAAAATTGGGGGCACCGCTTTTTGGCGCCCCCAAATCTTGGCGCCCTAGGCAACCCCCTAGTTTGCCTTAATGGTAGCACCGGCCCTGCTGGTCACCCTAGCTGAGAGGAATCGGGGGCTCCTATATACAAAGGCAGCGGGAAGCTGGGGGTGGTTGTTGAGGCAGGCGGGAATGGCCGCGGTGCTGGGAGAAAGCTCTCCAGGCCGGGGAGCGACTCTGGCCAGGAAGCAGTGGGAAGATGGGAAAGGCCTCTGGCAAAGGCCAAACTCCAGCCAGGAGGTACTGGGAAGCAGACAGACAGCTGGGGCCTGGGCTCAGCTGAACCTGGGGTCCAGGCTGCGTGGGTTTGTGTTGGATTTGTGGAGGAGAGAGACTGGGGATGGGGCCTGAAGGGTTCTTAGAGGGGCCCTGAAGAGGTGGGATGGCCAGTGAGGCAGAGTGCTGTAGAGTGGCCTCTGGCCAGGAGAAGGCGCTCGCAAGGCAGTAAACGGTCAGGGTACTACCCAGCCCTATGGGTGACCAGGGAAATCCAAACAGACAGCACAGTTAAGATTCAATCCTTCGCTACAGCAATGCCTGCTAGTCCAGTCCTGGGCTGGCGCCCCCTGATCCCACCCCACACCCATCCTCCGACTCCGCTCCTGGGCTCCCCACATGCATAACTGTGCTAATGCACCTCAGTCCTGACCCACAACCCCCTTCCTGCTCTGCTCCTGTGACAATTGGGGGGGGGGGGGGGGGGGGGTTCACAATGTCTGGATTCTGGTGGATGCCATGAACTTGTTGTTATGGAATTGTTGTGGTGGGGAATGCCTCTGCGTGGATGTGGAACCCACCAGCAGCTGCAGCAGATACCTATTGGGCCAGGGACAAGGCAGAATCATTAACCTTAAGATCTGTGCTCTGAGCAGACAATGGTATAATGTGCTAAGGGGGTTGCCAAATCTCTCTGCTGAAGTGCAGAGTGAAAAAATCACCGTTCGTAGAGGACCACATTGTGCTGGGTGCTGTCTGAACTTGCAGTGAGAGAGATGCCCTGCCCCAACCAATTTACAATCTGAATAGACAAAGGGTGGGGGGGGAAACTGAGGCACGGAGCAAGGTCAAGTGACTTGACCAAGGCCACGCAGCAGGTGCATGCCCGAGTCAGGGATAAAACCCAGAGCGCCTGGACCCTAGACCAGTGTCTTACCTACTAGAACACCGTGCCTCTGGCTGACGTCTTCTGCTTCAGTTGGGAGGAGAAACTCTAACCACAGAGAGGTGTGCCTCATCTAAAGTCACAAACAACTCTGTGGGGTTTTTCGGCTGCAGACACAGCCCTTCCGGGGGGCAGGAAGTGCTACCTTCACCTTACATTGATCTCAGGACTTTGTTTACACCAAGCCCTCCTGGCCCACTTCCTGCTGTTAGAGCTGATTCTTCTGTGTTGATCAGTTTAGAGTTTGTTACCGACAGTTAAAAACTGTGTCCTGCCAGTGAGGTGAGAACAAGACAGATCCTCTGCTCGTGCGAATCAGCTATCTCGGTGGGGTTACGGCCGCTTCCACCAGCAGAGACTCTAGCTCGGCGTATTAAGAGTTGAGGCCTGTTGTATTCAGTTTGATGGAATAAGGGGGCCCAGAGAGGCCAGAGTGTTAACGTGACCCTGTCACTGTACAATAGTAAAGCGTTAAACAAGGCTCGCAGTCTGGAGGTCAGAGACCTCAGTCTGCTGAGCTCCATGGCAGCACAATTCACGCCAAAGTTTGCAGACGTCTTGAGCAGGCTACATAAAAGAAAAAGCAGCAGCGCGAGACCTAAAGCCCTTTTTGGAAGGGAAACAGAGCGATCGTACAGACCTAACTTAGCCCAAACCTACCAGAGTCCCCTTTTCAGAGAGAGGATGTTGGTTAGTGTCTCTTATTTTTGCCAGACAACCTTTCTTGGGGGGGCGTGGGGGGAGGAAAGGGTTGTTGTGATGTGATGGATGGTCACTCTCCCTGCTTTGGACAAACAGACGCAAGAGGGAGAAGAGGCAGCGGCGTAAAAGTGGGGAAAACACAGCTTTTGCTGCCATTCTCAAGATCCTGGCTGGCTGCTCAGTCACAGATGGGGCTATGAGTCTCTCAGGGCCGCTCTTCTCTGGGCTCTGGCTCACTGTCACCTGGCTGATCTGATCCCTCTCCCCCGCTGGTCTTTCTCCAGCTGGGCAGAGCTCATCTTGCCGCTGGGCTGGCATGGCACAGCTGGTCTCAGAGCCCGTGGACAAGCCGAGAGAGGGAGAGATGACAGGAGGCAAATGGGGGTTGGGGGTGGGAAAGAACACAAAAGGGAAGGGGAGAGAGAGCAGGTTGTGTGCGTCTCAGGCTGAAGTCTCCACAGGTGCAGGGTTGAAACTCAGCACTGTTGCGTTGAGCTCTGGGTGTCCTTGCGTGTCTGTAGAATCCCCTTTCAGTGCTGCTGCGGGTCCCGGGAGGGTCAGGGAATGTAGCGTAGGGAAGGCTAATCAATATGTACGTGGCAGTAGGTGCATGGGGTGGGAATGGGAGGGGATCAGGGTTTGGCTGATCCAAGTCCTCTGGCTAAAAATGAGACCTGGGGCTGGTCTACACTGGGGGGGGGCGGGATCAATCTAAGATACGCAACTTCAGCTACGTGACTAGCGTAGCTGAAGTCGAAGTATCTTAGATCGATTAACTTGGGTCCTCACGGCGCGGGATCGACGGCCGCGGCTCCCCCGTTGACTCCGCTACCGCCGCTCGGTCCAGTGGAGTTCTGGAGTCGACGGAGATCGATGTATCGATATATATCGATCCCCGATAAATCGATTGCTACCCGCCGATACGGCGGGTAGTCTGGACGTACCCCTAGTGTACTCTCTTCTCTTACTGGTTTCAGAATGGTAGACATGTTAGTCTGTATCAGCAAAAACAACAAGGAGTCCTTGTGGCACCTTAGAGACTAACACATTTATTTGGGCATAAGCTTTCATGGGCTAGGACCCACTTCATCAGATGCATGGAGTGGAAAATCCAGTAAGCAGGTATCCCTTTTACAACAATGAGCAGAAACAAACTTCAAAATAAGGCAGGAGACTATGAAATGCGGGAGCTTGTTTATTGTCTTGCTTGTTACACTCTAGCGCTGCAGGGGCATAGAAGGAATGGGGTAGTGAGGGGGGAGGAACTACAGAAGTGGGGAGGAAATGGTGTTCTCGTCCCACCCCAATTTTCAAGGGGGTGGAGGGGGGGGGGAAGGCCCATCTCAAATTGGGGTGAGAAGTGGGAATCTTGCAATTTTGTGCAAATTGATCATCTGCAATAAAAAAAAATCTGATCTGGTCAGCTGAAACAATTTGGTCAATTTCAAAACATTTCATTTTTGATTTCAACCCTTTTTTTTAAAAAAAATAGTACCTTTCCTTTCATTGCAGTTCATTAAAATTTCAAAATGAAAAGTGGCGTCAACCCCAAACCCGAAACGATCCACCTAGAAAATGTCAAAATCGCCAGTTTCTGCAATCTAGAAAAAAAAAATCCTAATATTTTCTATCGGGAGAGTCCTCAAAGCCAGCCCTTAGCCACAGACAGTTTGGGTTTTGATGAATCAGCATTTCCCAACAAAAAGCCTTTGAATTGGGTGTCTGAACCCCGTCAAAATCCATGTGCTGTGAAACACTCCCCAGCATCATGGGATTCGTGTGTGTTCTGACCCAGGAGGGGGCTGCTTGGCTGAGGAAAGCTTTGTTCCAATCCGTTTGGGCCAAATCTGAGTTCCTTGCCATGTTTTTGCTCCCTCCTCACCCAGGCTAACCTGCGAGGTTTGCCCGTGTAAAAACTTGGCGAGGGGCTCAAGATTAAGCCTTGTATGTTCTTCCGGGGGGGGGGGGGGGGGGGGAAAAGTTCGGATCCACTAATGATGATATTTAAATGTAGAGAAAGGGGCAGCCCAAAAGGAGGAGTTGGTGGACCCTGCGTTGTTATCCCTACAGTTCCAGGGAACACCCCGGAGGAGAGAAAAGCCAGTGACTGCGCAGCATGCAGATGCTGGAGAAGCTGTAGCATCTTCTTCTCCGGTCACTGCCCCATGGTCTTTCGAATCCAGGGCAGGTAGTGGGCGATGCGAGTGTACACCGAGGGAGGGAACTGGAAACCGTAGGAGACGACCCCCTGGGCCACCCCGTTGCAGACCAAAGGGCCACCAGAGTCCCCCTGAGGAAGACACAGGGGAAACAGGGTTAAGTAGAACGTCGACAGTGGAGAAGCGCCTCGTGGGTTAGCGGGAGCGAACGCCGCATCTAGAGCCACTGGTGGCTGAGTTCCAATCCTGGCTCCACCACCGTGTAACCCCGAGTGACTGGCTCAGTGGCTCTGGTCTTGTGTCTACTAGGGAATATCTTACAGGATTTCAGGGGTGTGCGCAAGGGTGGGGGCAGCTCTTCTGGCTGCTGGGGGGTGGGGGGCACAGCCACTCCTCTGGCTGCGGGGGGCACACAAAGTGCCCCTCCAAAATGGACACATTTTTATTCCTGTGCACGCACACCCCTGCAGGCTTTCCAGCAATGGTGTGGCTACAGCAACTAGCCCTGGGAGCTCTAGGAGCCAAGGTGATAAATACCCCCCTCACTTCCCCCAGCACGTGGTCTATTCTACAGCTTGCCTCGTTGCTGAAAAACGAGGGCAACGTTTCCGAGTGCCCCTTTGGTGTCTCTGTGGCTCATGCGTACAGTGGGCCATTCAGGCGGCTGGGGATGTCCCTTCCCACCCACCGACCTCAGGGCAGCATGACTGGGGAAGATGGGAAGGGACGGAGAGACGTACGTAGTTGACGTCACTGAGCTTGTGGTAGCTGGCCGCACAGACCATGCCGTCGCTGAGCTCTGGGTAGAACAGGAGACATTTCCTCCGGCTCAGGGCAGTGGCGTTGGTCTCGAAGAGCTTGTAAGTTGCTACCTCTTGGTCAATGTAGCCCCATCCCGACACGATGCACTTGGTGTCCGTGGGGATGTCGCTGTTGGTCTTGGGCAGGGGGATCACCTGGACGTATTTATTCAGTTTGGCTTTGTGGCTCAGCTGTTATGGGAGGGGAGCAAACGTTAGGCCCTGCAGGAGATGAAGAGGAAGGTTTGGGGGTTTTGTTTTGCCAGGTGCTTGCTCATCAGGAATCTGATTTGGGGCAGGGTGTAGAAATGGGGGTGATACCAGGTTTGAGGTTAAGCTTCAAAGCTAGACACGTCCTGACCATCACCTTCTGACGTCGGAACACCCACATCCTTGGGTTGTGTGATGCCAGCCCAGGGATGGAGACTGGGCCGTGGCGCTTTCCTTGGCCGGCTACTTCCCTAGATGGCCCGTGCTCGTCCACTGGGAACGGGCTCTCCTGGGATTGCCTCATGGCGTGATGATGTCACTCCTGTGCGGCCACAACAGGTCAATCGGCGTTTGAGTCTGCAGAGCCCAAACCCGTAACCCACTGGTGAGTGTGTCCGGTGGTCACCTCTGTGCCAATCCACAGAGGGTGTGAGTAATGCTGCCCTCACTACAGAACTGTCGCTCCGGATGCAGCAGCCCATGAGGTTTGCTCTGGAGAATCTTGGTTCAGTCCCTGCTGTGGTAGTCGAGAAGATGGCTGTCACATAAGGACAAAGCCCAGAGAGGTGGATCTAAATACCAGAGGCACTCTGCAGCATATATAACCTACAAACCCTAAGAGTATGTCTACACTGCAATAAAACACTCATGGCACTCAGGGCCTGGGTCAGCCGGCTCAGGTGCAGGGCTAAAAATTGTAGTGTAGAGGTTCCTGCATGGGCTGGCTCCCAGGCTCGGAGACCTTCCCCCCTCGTGGGGTTTCGAAGTCCGAGCCTGAACATTGACACTGCGACTTTTAGCCCTGCAGCCCGAGTCAGCTGACCCGGCCCAGCTGTGTCCATGCCACAGATCTCTTACTGCAGTGTAGATGTAGCCTTAGACAGCGGCCGGTGCATGGATTCACTCTCCAGTGGGGAGTCCTGTTACCTTTAGGAGAAGGATGTCGTTGTATGGCACATATCTGCTGTCGTATTCTGGGTGCGGATGGTAGCTTTCAACTGCAAACATCTGCTGGGAGGCCTCCGGGATGCGGTAATTGTGAGCTCCCAGGATGATGCTGATGTCCCTTCAAATGACAGTAAATATCACACATCAGGTCCACTCAAGTCAGCGTCTCTGCCTCGGAGAGGAGGGGAGGGGCCATATTTCACATTCAAACAGCAGCTTGCATTCAAAGCTCCTTCCGTGTAGGCAGCGTGGGCTAGTGGGCAGGGCAGCGTGCTGTGACGCAGGAGAGGGCGCGTTAATTCCTGACCACTGATCTGCTGTGTAACCTTGGGCCAATCACTTCCCCTCCCGTCCTTCCTCTGGTTAGACTTCAAGCTCTCCGGGGGGCAGGGGCCGCCTCTCATTATGTGTTTGTACAGCCGCTGGCACAGCTGGGCCCCGGTCTCCATTTGGGCCTCTAGCGTCCAGGAGGAAATGGGGTCAGTTGTCGGGAGGAATGGCCCAGGAGGGAGTGGGCTTGGCAGCTGGAGGGATGCCCTGACTGGGAATGGGGACGTTTTGAGAGAGGATCCGGGGTACTCGCTGTGGGACTGGCTGAGAATCAGGGCTCTGAACAGGAGGGGATGGTGTCATGGGAGCAGGGAGTGTCGGTTATTGGTCCCAGCCTTGGCTCTCGCGGGGGAGGTGCAGAGCTGGGGGCTCAGCGTGGGGAGGGACGTTCCAGGAGTTTGCTCTAAGAACGTCCTTGTGGTCTCTTGCAACGCCTGACCCTGTGAGGTGCTGAGCTCCCTCTCCTCCCACGGGAGGAACTCAGCCCCTGCAGAATGAGACCATAACATGCCTCCCCATCACCTGCCCCTGGTGCGGTCACTTACTCCTGCGCAAAGCCGGCGTAAAGCGCTCCCAGGGCAGAATGGCAGTGACTTGCATTCTGCGCCCGCTTTGCCCCTGGCTGCAGGGCCATGGAGAATCAGGACCTAGCAACAGTTTAATTAAATTGATTTAGTGAAACCAGCGCAGACCTCTGGGTGGACACTCCAGTCTCTGATTTCAGTTAAACATAAACCGGCTCCCGATTCACTTAACCAGCCTGACTTCAGTTGAGTTTAAAGTGAAAACAGCGTCTCCCCACAGCCTTTCCAACCAGTGTAGCCTAGTGGAACGCTGGACTGGGGCTCAGGGCACCTCGGTTCTAGTTCCAGCTCTACCACTGGCCTATTGGGCGAGTCACTTCACCTCCCGGTGCCTCAGTTTCCCCATCTGTAAACTGAGGATAATGACATTAACTTCCCTTGTTGAGATTCACCTGTACAAAGTGCTATGTAAGAGCTAGGGATTATTATAATGAAATCGACTTAAAATCACTCCTTAAGTTAAACAGATGCAACTCTCTGGCCAGCCCAGCCTTTCAGAGTGAGTTAGGCTCTTTAATGAATTTCCCAACACTCTGACATTTGTCTTCCAACCAGAATCCGTCCATGCGTTTGTGGGGAAGGGACGGGGCTTACCCCATGCAGTGAGCGGCGGTCATCACCCAGTCTGGGGCCACCAGAAACCCCCCGCAGTGGAAACGACCGGAAACTTTCAGGGCTGCCATGTAGGGCCTGGAGTGGGGCTTGGCTTCATGCCCCCCCACAATCTGACTCTGCAAAGCACCTGAAAGACACGCAGACTCCTGAGCAGGAGGAGATGGGACTGCTCCTTCCTCACGTGGTGCATGGACCCCGGATGGTAACCCTAGCCCACGACTTCCTCTACTCACCAGCATGGGCCGAGGGGTAGGACAGCAGGGAGAACAGGAGCAGAAGGCACTGGGGCCACTCCATCTCTGAGTTCCTCGGTCCTCGTCCAGGCTCGGCGCCAACCTGAGCCTCCTGCTGCTGCGTGGCTGATTTTATAGCCTCAGCCCAATGAAACTCAGAAGCCAGAAAACCAGCTGAGCTGGGCTGGGCTAAACAATCCACCCAGATCTGCATCTCCCCTCACCTCCTGCCTAACCGCTGACCAGCACGCGCTGCCATCTCGTGCAGACTCCCCGTTTCCCGTTCTCATCCTTCCCTCCCGCAGGTGCATGCCTTGCTGTGTTGAGACCTACACAGTCATTTCTTGACCCCTACTGATATCTCAAGAGATAAATGACTAATGCACATCCAACCAGTGCTGCTTGGGCTGTTAGGGGGATTAGAACCGGGGACTTTCTGCATGTAAAGCAGGTGCCACAACCACTTGAACTAAAGGGTAAGTTGCCTTTTGTTGTCAGCAGCATCAGACTCATATACGGAGCCGTCACTAGAGGTGGCTGAAGACCCATCCTGTGAGAGTAAGGGCTACATACACAGGGCAATACAAAGGCCTTTCCAAAGCTTGGTACCAGTGGGATTTTTCTATGAAACATAGAATCATAGAATCTCAGGGTTGGAAGGGACCTCAGGAGGTATCTAGTCCCACTCCCTGCTCAAAGCAGGACCAATCCCCAACTAAATCATCCCAGCCAGGGCTTTGGCAAGTGCCTGACCTTAAAAACCTCTAAGGAAGGAGATTCCACCACCTCCCTGGGTAACCCATTCCAGTGCTTCACCACCCTCCTAGGGGAAAAGTTTTTCCTAATATCCAGCCTAAACCTCCCCATTGCAACTTGAGACCATTGCTCCTTGTTCTGTCATCTGGCACCACGGAGAACATGCCCTGACTGGAAGGAGGATGGACAGGTCTCAAGGGAGAATGCAGTCAAAGACTCAGATTGCAGACCCAGGGTTCATGTGACTTACGGCTCTACACACCAATTTTTGCGTGAGAGCCTGAATGAGTCTGATACTCACCCCCGGCTCTTGTGAGCAGATGCCCAGTTAGCGAGGCATCGGAAGCAGATTGTGAGATTGGCTTGAGGGGAAAGGACAAGAACTGAAACAGAGTGATAAGGAAGAGCCCTGAGATAACACTCAGGATGTGTTTGCAGAGATAGGGACTCAGCATCATCGAGTGATGAGGACGAAAATGCTGCTCCCACCCAGGCCGATGCAACAGGAGATGCTGACAGCTGCTTGTGACCGTTACCCGTCCCTGCATGTGTCAAGGCCATATGACTCGCCGTTGGGCCGGTGGATTTATTGCTTCTCAGAAGAGCAGAGTTTCTCCATCCCATGAAGCCAAACGTGAGCTGTGCTGCCAGTCGAAGTGGTGTGGGTCGCTGTGCGAATCCAGGTGGGAGCTCAGGCTGGGATTCTCAAAGGAGACTGACTAGAGGCCCCAATTCCTGTGGAATTTCAGTGGGGCCTGGACCCCTCATTCCCTTTTGCCCCCTTGAAAATCCCAGCCACGTTCCATAAATGACCTGGCTCACTGGGAAGCAGATTGTGCTGCTGGTGACGCACGGGTAAGTCTGGTTTACATGGGGTGACTGACAGCAGGATCTGGCCCTGAGCGTGGATCGGACACAATTCTTAGCAGACACAAAACAGCACCAGGAAAAGGAGAAGCCTGGCTGAGGCTGTTTTTTCAAAAGCAGACCCCAAAGGCCTTTCGGTTGTCCCATCGCCAAGGGACTATGGTTATCATTTTTATTGGTATTAGAATAATGCCTTAAGGCCCTGGCCCTAGTGTGCTTGGTGCTGTACATACACATAGCAAGAGGCTGTCCCTGCCCCAGAGAGCTTACCATCAAAGCAGACAAAGGGTGGGAGGGGAAACTGAGGCACAGAGCGGGGGCGATGACATGCCCAAGGTCACCCAGCAGGTCAGAGATGGGAATAGAATGCTGGTCCCCTGACTCATAGCCCGTTGTCCTCACTACTAGGCCATGCGGCTTCCCAGGCGCAGGCCCAATGACAGCAATTCCGGGCCCCAGGCCGGAATAGTCAATGGGCCCCCGCGCACGCAGAAGCCGCGCCTGCGCGGACGCGAGCCACCTGACATTTCGGTGGTGATTCGCCTGCGCTGGCTGGTGCCCAGTGAGCTGCCGGCTGCGCTGCTGGTGCCCCCCCTTCTCCGAGGCCCCGGCCCCTGCTCACGCCATTCCCCCACCCCCGTCGCTCGCTCTCCCCCACCCCCACTCACTTTCACCAGGCTGGGGCAGGGGGTTGGGGTGCGGGGTGCAGGCTCTGGGAGGGTGTTTGGGTGTGGGAGGGGGTGCAGGCTCTGGGAGGGAGTTTGGGTGTGGGAGGGGGTGCAGGCTCTGGGAGGGCATTTGGGTGCAGGAGGGGGTGCGGGCTCTAGGCTGGAGCAGGGAGTTGGGGTGAAGGAGGGGATCTGGGGGTCGGCACTTACCTCGGGTAGCTCCCGAAAGCGACCGGCAAACCCCTCTGGCAGCGGCTCCTAGGCGGGGGGCCCTGGGGGTCTCCAGGCGCCGCTGCCCGCAGGCACCGCCCCCGCAGCTCCCATTGGCTGCAGTTCCCAACCAATGGGAACTGCAGAGTCGGCACTTGGGGCAGGGTCAGCGCACGGAGACCCCCTGTCCGCCCCAGGGGCTGCAGGGACGAATCAGCTGCTTCCAGGAGCGGCGCAGAGCGAGGGTGGGCAGGAAACCGGCTTTAGCCCCGCTGTGCTGGTGGCGGCTGGGGGCCTCCAGGCCCTTTTAAGTCACCCGGGCAATTCCCCCCTTTGCCCTACCCTGTCAGCGGGCCTGCCCAGGGGCCCCATTCAGACAAACCATCATAATTGGAATGAATTTGCCAGCCACTTCACACAGGGACAAAGACTGTGTGTTCAGAGGCCAGGCCTGGCGCCCGCTGACATGGGAAAGCTTGCCCTGCCACGGTGGGTAGACAGAGGGCTCCGTTCTCCAGGATAGGCAGATGCCACAGTGATGAGCGACTTTCTAAAGACCCAGCCGGACAGTGGAATATGTATGCTGATGCTGGACAGATAGTTAGATTTGTAGGTTCACAGATCCATCGATTTTTTTTTTCCAGATCAGAAGGGAGCATCCAGTCTGCTCTCCAGCACAACCCAGGCCGTAGGACGTCCCTGAATTAACTAGCGTGTCAAGTGCAACAGCGGGGTGTGGGGATGAACTAGGGCAGATCGTTCAGAAAAACACCCAACCATGATTTTAAAATGTCCAGTGATGGAGAATCCATCACAGCCCTTGGTAAGTTCTTCCAAAGGTTAATTACCCACGCTAGTAAAAACTGGCACCTTATTTCTAGCCTGAATTTTTCTAGCTTCCGTTTCTAGCCACTGGATCTTATTAAACCTTTGCAGGTTAGACTGAAGAGCCCACTATTATGAAATTTCTGGTCCGCATGTAGGTATTTCTGGTCCGCATGTAGGTATTTATAGACGGCTCAAGTCATCCCTTAAACGTCTCTTTGATAACTGGCTTCCAGTTCTTGAATCATTCTCCTGCATCTTTGCAGAACCACCTTCAGTTGATCAACATCCGTCTTGAATTCTGGACACTGGAACTGGACATAGTATTCCAGCAGCAATCACACCAGTGCCAAATACTAAGGTAATAACCTCTCTACAAATACGTGATATTCCCTTGTTTATGCATTAGCCCTTTTGGCCACTGGATCGCACTGGGTGCTCATGTTCAGCTGAGTAGCTACCGTGACTCCCACATCTTTTCAAGTTGCTGCTTCCCAGGCCAGAGTCCCCCATCCTGTAAGTGTGGGTGATGGTCTTTGTTCCTAAGTGTATGATCTTATCTTTGGCCATAGCAAAACACGCGTTGTTTGCCTGCGCTCCTGCTTACAGAGCGATTCAGATTGTCTGTGTCGGTGATTTCTTCTTCATGATTTCCCACTCCCCCAATCTCTGCAACACCGATAAACTTGATCAGTAACGATTGTATGTTTTCTGCCAGGTCATTGACAAAAATATTAAATAGCAGAGGGCCAAGAACTGTTCCCTGTGGGATCCCACTAGAAATCGACCCGTTCCACAACGATTCCCCGTTTTGGGATCTGTCAGGAACCAGACTGTAATCAGGGCCGGCTCTACTGTTTTTGCCGCCCCAAGCAGGGCGCCAGTGGCGTAGCCAGGGTTGCAGCCGAGGAGGAGCGGCAGAGAAAAAAGGCGCCGGTCCTTTGGTGGCATTTCGGCAACCCTGCGCATACGCTGAAATGCCGCCGAAAGACGGAGCGGCGCATGCGCAGGGCCACCCCGCTTCCCCATCCGGAGCGCTGTCCGGGGCACCAAGACTCCCAGCCACGCTCTCAGGGCCAGAGTCCCGGCCGGAGCGCCGGGAGCCTGCTGCCCCGTTCCGCCGGCCGCCCGGAGCGCCGGGAGCCAGCCCGCGGTCCACAGGCGCCACTTTTGGGGAATGTGGTCAGGGGAAGCGGCCGCTTCCCCTGAACCCCGCTAGCTACGCTACTGCAGGGCGCCGAATTGCCACCGCGGACGGCGGGAGCCGTCCGTGTGCCGTTAGGGCGGCACGCGCGTTTCCGCGGCGGCGGCAATTCGGCGGCAGCTTCTGTCTTCAGCCGGAAGACAGAAGCCACCGAATTGCCGCCACGGGCAGCTGAACATAGAAGCTGCCGAGGAATTGCCGCCGCCGCGGAAACGCGCGTGCCGCCCTAACGGCACACAGACTGCCCCCGCCGTCCGCGTTGGCAATTCAGCGCGCTGCTTGGGGCGGCAAAAACACACGGACTGCCGCCCCTTGCAGATTGCCGCCCCAAGCACCTGCTTGGAATGCTGGTGCCTGGAGCCGGCCCTGACTGTAATCCATGTAACGTTGATAATTGAGTGACAGATAGATAATGTGTCTGTCAGTTGTAGACAGATTCAATCCAGCACTTTTCACGAGCATCTTTACTACCGCCCTTCCCACCCCCAATTTTTAAATCTATACATTTTTACAACACCGTTTCCTTGGTGAGGTTTTATTCTCAGTTGTCTCATCAGCTTCTCCTTGCTCGGGGGGGTAGGCAGGAACGGCACCTCCTAGGGCCAAGAGCAGGATTTACTTGCAAGTTTCCACGCCGCACAGCACCAGCGTGGCTTGCGTGAGGCAGAAGCAGCTAAGTGGGAACACAGGAGCCCCTGGTTGGCCTTGATGTGAGGGGGTTTCCCTTCTCAGAGGTGCAGGGGGCCAGGTGGCACAGCTGTGAGTCAGTGACTGAGAAGAATGCGATGCAAATCAGTCCGCACTGAGCAAGCAGCATGAGAAGGACCCAGCTGAGTTCAGCCCATTTGCCTTCAGAAAGCCCCAGCAGGAGCGAATGGGTCCCTGATGGGACAGCCCCTTGCATGCACCCTTGTAATGCTTGGGACTCCTCTCCCGTCGGGCGTGTCGTGTTGGAACGGCGCGGAGTGGGAGGGTTTCCTGGGCCTGCTTGCAGGCTCAGGGCCTTGGCAGGAAAGGTGCCGGCAGAGTCAGTCTGGGCACAAAGCCGGGTGAGATATGCCTCTCTGCCTTAAGGGAGGGCTGTGATTTGGCTGCGGCCAGCGGTACCTGCCATGGGCAGAAGGTGGCCCCCATCCTTTCAGCGTGTGGCCTGCACCTCCGCGCCAGCAGGACGGGGGCACAGCGATGGCCATCTCCAGTCTCCTGCCCACCTGCCGGTGCCAGTGGGATTCTGCGGCTCTCAGCACCGGGACCGCTCGGCCACTGGGCGTGTTGACTGCGAGCGCCCCCAGCTGAGCGTGATTCAGCAAGGTGCTTGGGCAGTGCCTGACTCTCAGCACATGACCAATAGTCTTATTTGTGACCAGTGACCTCCGCAAAGAATCTCCTTTACGATCAGCGCACCTGGGTCCTCTTCTAGCTCAGGGGACCCCATAGCAGACCCCCCCATGCTGCTTACTACTTGTGACAGGCCTGATCCCGCAGGCATTACTCTGGCAGAACTCCTCTGACATGGGGAGAGACCCCCCCTGCTGCCTTTCAGCCCATGCCGAGAAACTCGATCTTCCCTAGACCATGCAGACCCCGCCCCACGGCCCCGTCCGAATCCAGCACTAGTACGGCATGGGGTGAACTCCCTAACTGCCCTCGATTGTTTTACGCTTCCTCCACCACCTCTCAGCTGCGTTGGGTGGGTCCATCCTGCAAAAAATGTGGTTAGGTTAAGGCGTGTTGCAACTTCCCCTTTTTTTTTTCTTCTGCTAGGTACAAGTGCCACTTACCCTGCACGAGCAGCCCTCAATGCTACCTCTGCCCAGCGCAGGATCCAGGCTAGGCAGCAGAGCCTCCAGCCCCTTCCTGACAGGTGAGTCCAGCCAGAGCTTAATGGGGACAGTGGGTGGTGAGAGGTGGGGGGTTGTTCCTGATCCAGACCTTCCTTGGTTTTGAAAGCAGGTCAGTCATTAATACCAGCATTGCAATGTGGCCAGGACTCCTGGGTTCTACTCTTGGCTCTGCCCCTGGCTCCCTGTGGGACCTCGGGCAATCCACAGCCCCTTTCTGTTCCTCAGTTTCCCTGCCTATCAAATGGGGGTGATGTGACTTATCTTTGTAAGGTGCTTTCAGATCCTCAGATGAAAGGGACAATGTCAGTGCTAAGTAGGGTGATCAGATAGCAAGTGTGAAAAATCGGGACGGGGTGGGGGGGGGGTAATAGGTGACTATATAAGAAAAAGCCCCAAATATTGGGACTGTCCCTATAAAATTGGGACATCTGGTCACCCTAGTGCTAAGTATTAATACAGGGTTTTCCAGCGGACTCTGGGCTCAGTCCTAGCCTGAGACCTGCAGATGCCCACAGCTAGGGCGCCTTCAAAGGGCTCTGCACCTCCATGTGTCTGTGTGCAAAGAAGCATGTTGCGCCAAGCACCCCTGGAAGCGAGCTAATGTATCTGAGACCGGAGGGCTGGACCGGAGACCGGAGGGCCTCTCCTTGATGGATGCAAGGAGGGTGTCCGGGCACTGGTGGCCGAAGGAGGCTGGAGATTAGGGAACAAGCTCTCCATGCAAGGCCAGGCGTTGGGAATACTTTCACAGAAACGCTGAGATCCCAAAGTAGAGGCCTTTGTGTAGGCGCAGGAATGGCAGTGCTCCCTTGCCCCCTTGGCTAAGGCGCTTTCACTCAGCCCGGAGTGACGCCATCCAATCAGTTAGCTAGAGTCCCCATCAAGCCAGCTGTAGAAACAGAAAAGCCGGGCTATTGCTACATTCATGTTCCATCCGCCCGTGGTCCCATTTACCAATGAACCAGTGAAGATTAACCCAGCCCTTACTGCTGAGAAATGATTTCAGCTGAACTGGGCAGCGGTGATGCATTCACTCACAACAGGAAACCGTCCTGAACAACAGGAAGCCTTCACTATCATGCCCACACAACTGTGAGCATTTC
>NW_020664545.1:6434329-6462720 GCF_002925995.2 Terrapene triunguis
CAGCTACCACAGCTTAGGCCAGTGGAAAAGACACTCCTGACTCTCTCCGGGCCTCTAGGCTAAGAATTAGTAATTGGTGATCTGTTTTGTTTTTTTAACCAGATTACATTAGCACCTGGGATCCCCGGAAAGAAACTACAGCAAAATCTGATTTGAGTGACTACTCAAGGGATTGACAAAAATCAGCTGTTTAAATAAAATTGGCCTGTTAAATCTCTCTCTATCTCAGGGTTTTGTATTTAGTACCCATCGCTATCTGATCACTAGTTTGGGGAGAGGGGGGCAGAATGATCCTTTGTGTGTTTTGGAAATACTCTTTAGACAGGTGGCAGTTTACTGAGTGTTTTCTTTCATGGGTTTCACTGTGTATAACCTCCACGAATTCTCATAGGCCCAGCTGCCCAAATAGGGGATGGGATGACTCAGGGGTCTGGGAGACAGAGCCCTTCCTGTTGGGTCACTGGTCAAAACCAGCCAAGCTTGTAAATGGACATCCCTGTTATCTGATGGCTGTTTGCGGCTTGTGTGAAATGAGTATTTGGTGGGTACTAAGTGTGATGGACTGGTGCTCCCGTTGCTAAAAATACACCTCCACTAACTGGTCCTCATTGTAAGGTGCCTCTAAATAGTCCATGCGGAGTAATGATTCAGCCCTGGCCCTGGAGCTTGTGTCTATGAAACAGAGGTGAGGCCTATCAGTAGACAGGCCATTTGTCCGGTTTGAAACTGAACAGTTCTGCTGTTCTGCTGTTTGTCCCCTACCTGATACTCAGCCAAAACCGGCTGTGGTTTTGTCCAGTGTCAAATGGGGGACGTCGTAATGAAGAGCATCCCTCCACCGGTGTGACCTTGCACATGCCATCCGTGCCAGGTCATTCCAGCAGGGATGGGGCAGAGCTGTCTTCAAAAGGGCACCCCATCTGTGTGGCATGACCTCATACACACCGTGCGTGTGAGATCACAACAACGAGGTGGGGTCAGGCCCAGGCTGTTCCTGAAGATCCTGGAATGTGTGAGTGGCCACCCTCCCTATTGGCAAGATGGTGCATTGCGCATGAGGCGGAGTGACTGAGTGGTTGAGGCACTTGACTATGCTCCTGAAGGTCGTGAATTTAACAATCTCACACTGAAAGGCCACCTCAGTTTACCCCGCTGCGAATCGGGTACCCGATCCATTGGGTTTGGGCAGCCAAAGGGGGACGGACGGGATGCTGACCACATCACTCTCTCCTGTGCTGTTGGCTATGAAACTGATGGTGGCTTAACCAGCTGAGCCAGTGGGTGGGGGGAAACTAAACAGAGAAGGGTGTGAGAGGACTACATCCCCCAGCAGCCCTTGCAACAGATCCTGGAAATACTACAACTCCAAACACCCTTTGCAGCTCTCGGTAAATATTTTATTAAAGCTAATGTTAAAAAATTATATAGCAGACAGGTTAAGAAAAGAGTGTCTGTATATCAGGGTATAGTGCTTAGATTATCCACAAATACAAAGTTTGTTTTTAAAATCATAAGCTGCATATAGTGCATAATCAGCAATAACCCCAATTTAGGTGAATACATTTTAAGAATACAGTTTATATATTAGCATCCAAGTATTCGGCTACGTCACTCATGAAAAGTTATACAGAGAGTTGGTTGTGGAAAGCAAATGTAGCAATGAGTGGAGAGTGTCCCTCAGTAACTGAGAATTTATGGCAGGGTATCCATTTAAAATACACTCCACGAGGAAAGTATCAGAGGGGTAGCCGTGTTAGTCTGGGTCTGGCATGCGTCTGACGAAGTGGGTATTCACCCACGAAAGCTTATGCTCCAATACATCTGTTGGTCTTTAAGGTGCCACAGGACTCTCTGTTGCTTTTTCCATGAGGAAAGTATTTCAACTACAACTCCCAGCAGCCCTGGCAAGGAACGCGCCTATAGAGGACTACAACTCCCAGCAGCCCCCGGGGCTAGGCCTCCGCCCCCATCCGGGCCCCTCCCCCTGGCAGGACTCCATCTCCCGTGAGCGCTTGCGGGCGAGGCCCCCTCAGCCGGGCTGTCCGTGCGGTGCCTGCAGGCTGCGGCGGGTGGCCGGGTGTGAGGGAGCCGGGGCGATGCTGGAAGAGGCGGGCGAGGTGCTGGAGTCGGTGCTGAAGGCCTCGTGCCTGCCGCTCAGCTTCCTGCTCTTCGTGCCGGCCGTGCTGCTGCTGCTGGGGCCGCCGCCCGCCGCCGAGGCCGCCCACGAGTTCACCGTCTATCGCATGCAGCAGTACGAGCTGGGCGGGCAGCCCTACGGTGAGTGAGCGCCGGGCCCGGCCTGGCTTCCCCGCTCCCCCCGGGCCCGGCCCGGCCTGGCTTCCCCGCCCCCACACACAGCCCCGGGGCAGCCCTACGGTGAGTGAGCGCCGGGCCCGGCCCGGCCAGGCCCGGCTCGGCTACCCCCGCTCCCCCCTCCGCCCCCCCAGGGCCCGGCTTCCCCGGGCCCGCCCCCACAGCCCCGGGGCAGCCCTACGGTGAGTGAGCCCCGGACTCCCTCCCCCCCGCCTGGCCTGGCTCGGCTCGGCTCTGCCCCCTGATCTGTCTATCCTAGGCCTGCCCTGATGCCCACCTGACCTGTCACCACGGTATCTGCCTTGGCACATCCTGCCAGGTCTCATCCCATGGCAGCCTTGCTTCACCCTCACCTGGGGCTCAGCCACTTTTTCCGTTGACTGCTTTGGCCTAATGAAACGAACAAGTGCCACTGGGCATAGAGGGCTCTGTCGGAGAACGGGGCAGTACTTCAAGCACCAGCTTCTGGACATGGCTTTGCGCTCCACTGGCTGTGGCCCGTACAGGAAGCCCCTTGTTTGGCAATATGGTCTCCGGTGAGCACTGTGTGGGGGCTTCTCTCTTCCCTGCTTCCACCCCCCACAGGCTTTAATCGCTGTCATAAATCAGCTGATGTCCTGTCTGTGCTGCTAACTTCATTTAGCTGAGGAACCCAGCTTAGATTTAGCATCTGGCTTCCAATGAGGTTTTTTACTTTTCACCCAGATTTACAGCTGCTTTAACAGAAGCCAGGAGAAGGGTTAAGGGCATCTCCAGAGGTCACCGAGCAAGTGAGCGCTGGCTGCTTGGCCGCAACTGAAGTTTCCTGTAATGCTGCACCAGGGTGCCTCTTGCACAACACTTCAATGTTGCAGATAGCTCAGTTCTATTATTACAAAGTTCTTCTCCCACTCCTAGGGCTAAATCCAGCCCTGGTTTAAGCCCTGGTCTGGCTTCAGTAGAGTTGCAGTCTCTTATGTTGAAGAATTTGGCACCTAAATTGTTCTGTTCATATGCCTTTGACTTGTCCTCTCCTTTCTGTTTAGAGGTCAACTTTCCTCCTTCCTGAGCTATTCAGTTTTCACTTTTTTCCTTCCTCCTGACATATGCCTCACTGCTCCCTGGTCTGAAAGTTCTAGTCCCTTCTCCAATCTATTCCCCAGCCCTTTCTTCACATTACATTTCCCTCATCTTTCTCTTAGTCCTGATGTTCTTGAACTTTACGTTCTTATTGGTTGCTCAACATCTTGTCTTGAGTCAGAAATATAATATCCATCATGAATTTCTTAAATGTTATAACCTTTTCCCTTCTCAAATGCTGAATAACATGGAACCAAGGTATGGTTTCTAAGGGCTCTGTTCCTAGTGATCTTCTTCCAAATTAGGGTTTATATTCTGCTCCTGTGTGGATCTTACAATTTTTTGTCATTGTGGTCTAAAGCTTCAGACATCCAGAAATACTTAGGTATCCCTGATCCAGCCCCAGATTCATGTCATAGAACTTTGGGGATTGAATCTCTAGATATTTCTGAAATTCCATAAGATTAAACAGCACTAAAGGCGAAACAGTGTTCGCTAGATCTATGTGCCTTGTAAATTCTACCCCTAGTCGGATTTTGGCCTATGGAATATATGAATGGACTGGATCCTTGTGATTATTTTTGAACTAGAGTTTAATCATTGCCAATGTTCAAACCTCCATTCTTGAGAACTTCATTAGGTCATAGCTGTGTTCTCTCGTGGAGATACTGACCTAGATCTCTTCAGACTGCAATAAGTCTTCGCTGGCAGGTTTAATAGGAGGCACTGTGCACAAATTTCAGTTGGCTTTGACTTCAGCTGTAAGAATATTAAATCCAAGCAAGTGTTCACAACAGCTCTCTCTGATTCCGAGTTCTCGGACTCTTAGAAAAGCAGTATATTGATTTTTAAGATGCCTGCGATTAACTTTTAATGCTGTTTCTTTTTCTGGTTAGCTAAGTGAATTGTGTCTTCTCTTTATCCCTTGCAAAACGCTTTGGGTAGCTAATGTTCCCATTCTGTGTGTGTTCTGAGGCCAGATGTCCTTTGGGGCAAAAGCTTTTTGTTGTTCCAAACTCTCAAATTTCTTTCCAATGGGATCAACTAGGTTTTTTTTAAAAAGATTGAGCCTGAAGCAGGTTAAGAACAGAGTTTGATTTGCTTCTAATTTTATTAAAATAGAGTCCTTCAGATTATAAATAATTATATACATATTTCATTTGTCTCTGAGAAATTACAAAAAGTAGCTCTTTCTTGTAGTATCAAAGAAAACAATGTTGAGCTCACACTGCAGCAACATCTAACTGAGATCCATGCTGGGAACAGAATATGCTAGTTACAACCATGTAAACAGTCGTTGCTCTTGGGATTGTTGCATGGTTTTCCTGATGAGCATGGGGAGATTTGTTTGTCTGGGAGGTGTATTATAGATATAGGCCCCTCTGATCATGCAATCTGATCCACTGGTGTAGATCCCTGTGTCTGTGCAGGGGCAGAGGTCTGTACTAGTTGGGCTCAAGCAGGGGTAACTAGAGAAAATTCTATAGCTTGTGTTATACGGAAGGCCAAACTAGATGATCCTTCTGACCATAAACTCTATGGATCTGATTGCGGGACTGAGGCTGCATTACACGCTGCACTATGTATCTTCATGCAGTGGGGCATGAAATGCAGCACTCAGGAAGAATAAAAACGTTCCCACTGCTCAGGGAAACTGTGGTGGAACTCTGCTAACAAAGACCATGTTTAAACGCTGTTGTGTAAAGGTGTAATGCAGTTCCCGGATGCGCTGCCATCATTGGGACATGAACAGTAAAAAAAACCCTGTGCTTACATTGTAAAGAGGTTTGGCCTTTCCTCTGTAGACAAGTAACCATGTAAGCAGGGCTAGCCCTGACCTTCACGATCCATGCAGGCAAGACTAATGTGAATTGGGGTACTGCCATGTTCAAGCATGTTGACTGACTTAAAAATACTGACATCATGCACCTTTTTGGCATGACTGACTTAAAAATACAGTCTCCCGTCCTATAAGTGTGGCCTAATTCTTTGTTTGTAGATGTATACATTTACATTTACCCATTGTTTGCTTCCACCCAGTGTACCAAGTGATCCAGATAGCTTTGAATCAGTGACCTGTCCTCTTCATTATTTACCACTTCTCCAATTTTTGTGTCATTTGTAAATTTGATCAGTGATGATTTCTTTTTCTTCCAGGCCACTGATAAAAATGTTAAATAGCATAGGGACAAAAAATGATCCCTGTTGGACCCCACTGGAAACACACCCACTTGATGGCGATATCCTGTTTACAATTAATTTTGAAACCTATCTGTTAGCCAGTTTTTAATCCATTTAATGTGTGTCATGTTAATTTTATATCGTTCTAGTTTTTAATCAAAATGTCATGTGGTACCAAGTCAAACGCCTTAGAGAAGTCTAGATATATTATATCAACACTGTTACCTTTATCAATCAAACTTGTAATCTCATCAAGAAAAGATATCAGGTCAGTTTGACAGGATCTGTTTTCCATAAACCTATGTTGATTTGCATTAATTATATTATCCTCCTTTAATTCTTCATTAATCAAGTCCCGTATTAGCCACTCTGTTATCTTTGTCAGGGATCAATGTCAGGCTGACAGGCCTATAATTTCCTGGGTCATCTCGTTTACCCTTTTTAAAAATCGGCACAACATTAGCTTTCTTCCAGTTTTCTTGAACTTCCCCAGTGCATCAAGACTTATTGAAAATCAACATTAATGGCCCTGTGAGCTTCTCAGCCAGCTTTTTAAAAACTTTTGGATGCAATTTATCTGGATCTGCTGATTTAAAAATGTCTCACTTTAGTAGCTTCTGTTTAACATCCTCCAGAGATACTAGTGGAATGGAAAGAGTGTTATCATTACCATATGATGAGACTATATTATGTTTTTCCCCAAATACAGAACAGAAATATTTATTGAACACTTCTGCCTTTCCTGCATTGTTATTGATAATTCTATCAATTCCATCTGGTAATGGACCAATGCCACTGTCGGGATTCTTTTTGTTCCTAATATAGTTAAAGAACTCCTTTTTGTCCTTAACTCTGCTGAACATAGATTTCTCCTTGTGTCCCTTTGCTTCCCTTATCAATTTTCCACAATTCCAAATTTCCGATTTTATATTCTGAATAAGTTATGCATGTATAGCCAACACCTTTTCATATATTATCTCAGACTGCGCTGTCTGTTGGCATTTCCATTCAGCTTGATCCCTGTGCTCTCAGGGAAGCTATTCGCAAAGCCAGAGGATGCAGTTGCCTGAACAACCCACTGCCCAGATTTTCCCAGAAAGCACTGGTACTGACATAGGTGGTAGGTGCAGAGAAGCAAACAGATCTCATATATCGTTGTGCTGTGTGGGTTTGCGTGTACTGTATCAGTAACAGTCAGGTGAGCATGTCAGAATATGGTTCTACAAATGTGGTTGTAACCGGTGTAGATGAGTGCACAGTGACTGTCTCTTAACGTGCCCATTGTGGGCTTAGGATCCCAGGGGCAGATGATTAGTGTGTCCCACAGGGGAAAGGGGGAAAACTGAAGGTGTTCAAAAGGAATGGGGAAGGGAGAAAGGAATAACTTAAGTGATTACAAATACCTGTCTCTGTTGATGACTGTGGAGATAGTCAAGGCTGGTTAGCATGGAGAGTGTTCTGGGAACAGGATGCTGGTATTGACAAGACCATCGGCTAGATCTCATCCTCTTCTCCTTCCCTGCAGGCACCAGGAATGCAGTGTTAAACACAGAGGCCCGCACTGTAGAGGCGGACGTGTTGAGCCGCCGCTGCGTGATGATGCGGCTAGTGGATTTCTCGTATGAGCAGTACCAGAAGGCTCTCCGCCAGTCAGCTGGGGCCGTGGTGATCATCTTGCCCAAGGCCATGTCAGCGCTGCCGCAGGATGTTGTCAGGGTAAATATCGCTCCAGACAGAGAGATGCTGTTATTGGAGAAAGGGAGCAAAGATTCAGGTACAATATAGTGACTGAAACTCCCAATTGTGGTTTGACGGGGTTTTTACTCTGTCAAGGTTAAGTTTAAAACTTTGACTTATGCCCCTCTGCTTTGGCCATTAGTACGCCTGCCTTCTTGTAAGTTCAATGGAGCCTAAGTGTGCCCCTCTCCTTCTAACTTCTCAGCAATTCATGGAGATAGAGCCAGAAATGCTGGCCATGGAAACCATTGTGCCGGTCTATTTTGCAGTAGAGGATGAAGAGCTGCTCTCCATCTATGAACAAACACAGGTTGCTTCTACATCACAGGGTTCAGCTTCAGCTGCTGAAGGTGAGTTGCTGCGAAAGGGGGGTTTGAAAGGAAGAAAATGAGCCATAATAATGTTCCTCAGTCAGGTGTCCCTAAGAATGGTAGGCAAAGGTTTCCACAAAATTCTGGAGATGCAATGTGATCTAGTGGCTAGGCGGTTGACCCCAGGAGTCCTGCGTTTTGTTCCCAGCTCACCTAATGTGTCACTTGGACAGATCACTTAATCTTTCTTTGCCTCACTTTCCCTATCTGCAAATTGGAGATAATGATCTGTGGACGAAAAGGCTGTATAAGGGCCAAGTTATTATTTTACTTGGAGTGACATGATTTAGGAACCTAGTTCCATAGAAATCCTTATTTCTGTTTCATCTCATTTGCAACAGCCTAGGGGCCAAATTCAGTACAATTTGGTGGAAAGTTGTTTTTTCTAAGTGGCTATAGCAGGTTACTGTGAGTCACAACTCTTTGGCCCTATTCCTGGCTGGGCCACTGATCACTCTGTCTTTGGGCAAGTAACTTAAACACTTAGTACCAAGATGACTTGCATCTGAAGAAGTGAGGTTCTTACCCATGAAAGCTTATGCTCCCAATACTTCTGTTAGTCTCAAAGGTGCCACAGGACCCTCTGTTGCTTTTTACTTAGTACCTTAGTTTACTCCACTGTAAATTGCTTTAATATTTACCTATCTGTCAAGAGCGTTGGGCTTAATTGTTTGTAACAGCTTTTGGATCCTGGGGTGAAAGTTGCTGTAGAAGTTCAAAGTATTGAGATTTTTGTACAGAATTAAATTGCTTTGTCACTAGATGTGGAAATATAAACAGTGAGCCGGAGAAGTTATGGGCTTATTTGACAAAGCTAGATTCTTTGTTCATCAGCCATCAAGGGAATTAAAGTGATAAGATTTCCCTCCCACACTTCCAGTGTCAGTATATTGAATTCTTTTTTCTAGTTCTGCTGCACACGGCGACTGCCAACGGCTTCCAGATGGTTACGAGTGGGGCTCAGAGCAAAGCTGTCAGTGACTGGCTCATAACCAGCCTGGAGGTGAGTTCTAGATGGATCAGAACTGGGATCTAGGCTGGTAATGTTTATCGGAAAGCCCTTTCTGTATGGGGACTTCACTGAGTTGTGTGTTTCTAAAGACTGAAAGTTAAAGCCGCCTCAGAGGAAATCGGAGATTTTTCAGCCGCATCATAGAGGCAGCTTTTCTACCTTTCTGGATTCAGAAGCCAGAAAGCTGGTTAATGGCTCAGTACTGGAAGTCAATGGGAGTATGATTCAGCACTGAGGCTGTTAGAAATTGACTGGGTGATGGTTAGGAGTGGTCTATTGTGCCCCTGTACTCCAGGCAACAGAGTGATGCAGGAGGGGATGAGTCAACAGTGTGCCCTTGTTGCCAAGAAGGCTAATGGCATTTTGGGCTGTATAAGTAGGGGCATTGCCAGCAGATCGAGGGACGTGATCATTCCCCTCTATTCGACCTTGGTGAGGCCTCATCTGGAGTACTGTGTCCAGTTTTGGGCCCCACTCTACAAGAAGGATGTGGAAAAATTGGAGAGAGTTCAGCAGAGGGCAACAAAAATGATTAGGGGGCTGGAGCACATGACTTATGAGGAGAGGCTGAGGGAACTGGGATTGTTTAGTCTGCAGAAGAGAAGAATGAGGGGGGATTTGATAGCTGCTTTCAACTACCTGAAAGGGGGTTCCAAAGAGGATGGATCTAGACTGTTCTCAGTGGTGGCAGATGACAGAACAAGGAGTAATGGTCTCAAGTTGCAGTGGGGGAGGTTTAGGTTGGATATTAGGAAAAACTATTTCACTAGGAGGGTGGTGAAGCACTGGAATGGGTTCCCTAGGGAGGTGGTGGAATCTCCTTCCTTAGAGGTTTTTAAGGCCCGGCTTGACAAAGCCCTGGCTGGGATGATTTAGTTGGGGTTGGTCCTGCTTTGAGCAGGGGGTTGGACTAGATGACCTCCTGAGGTCCCTTCCAACCCTGAGATTCTATGAGGGGATGCTGGGTAATGCTCCTATGTGTTCCATCCCTAGGGGAGGCTGACTGGTCTGGGAGGAGAGGACCTGCCCACCATTGTAATAGTTGCCCATTATGATTCTTTCGGAGTGGCCCCAGTAAGTATTATTTTTCTTGGAGCTCTCTGTTTCTGTTAATGGGTTACTTCCTGGGACCCGTATCCCTGTCTCTTCTCCACCCTCTGGCTGTTGGGGCGGGAGGGAGTGTGCTTTCCGCAGGAGCCTGTGAGGTCAGTGTGTTGCAGTGGAAGCTGTTCTCTGTGGGGTGGGTGAGCACGGTCATGAAGCCTTGTCTTTATGTCTCCCGTTCTCTTCCTGCAGTGGCTGTCTCATGGTGCAGACTCCAATGGCAGTGGCATCTCTGGGCTACTGGAGCTAGCCAGGCTCTTTTCTCGACTCTACACCTACAAACGTACCCATGCTGGGTAAGAAGCTGCACTCTCCATCGGAGAGCACGGGCGGGAGTGGGCGCGTGGAAGGGGTTTTGTCTGTCAGAGGAACTTGTGAACAATCCTGCAGCTGTGAAGTGTTCTACGTGCAAAGTCCCTTAGCACAGTGACAGGGCTGGCAGGGTGAAACCAGGCTGCCTGTGTGCTTTTATCTCAAGCTCTGTTAGGAAATAAAACTAATAATTCACGAACAGCAGATGTGTTGGAAAAAAGATGAAATATCATGCTCTTTCCTTTCTTCTCCTTGCAGTGGCTTATCAGTTTGCTTTGTGCAAGGCAGAGGCTGCATCATCTAGTGGACTTGAGGGTAGGATAAGAGCCAGGAATTCTTGTGCTCTGATACCTGCTCTGCCACTGTCTTGCTGTGTGGCCCGTGGCAAGTTCCTTAACTTGTGTGTTTGGGTTTCCCCATCAGCAAAGTGAGGCTAGAGACACAGAGCGATGGGGAGAGGGGATTAGTTAATGTCTGTAGAGTGCCTTGGAAATGTAAAAGTACAGAAGTGCCAAATATTCAGTAAGAACTGTGTGTTCCAGCAGGCATTTCCTTGCCTTCTGTTCTGTTAGGATGTGGATTTGATCATATTCCTGTATAGATGTTGCAGTTAAGTGCATATGGTATATAAAGTAAAAACACTCATGATTTTACTCAGGGGTGCTTAACAGTATACAGCTCATAGTAATGCGCAAAAGTTAGTCTTTGGGCAAAATTCGACTTGGATTCCATGCCCTGTCCTTCTTTACTTCTCCTGATGCTGGGCATGCTGCCACCACAGCCAAGAAGTCAATTCTGCTAACTATATTTTCCCTGTTTCTTGGTGGGCAGGTATAATCTGTTGTTCTTTGCATCTGGAGGCGGTAAATTTAACTATCAAGGAACCAAGAGGTGGTTGGAAGACAACTTGGATCACACAGGTGAGACAGACACCTAGGATGGGAGCAGAGTGTCCTGCAGGCTTAGCTGGGTGGAGCAACTTCAGCAGTGAAAGCATCCACTATTTGTGCTGTGATAAGTTAGGGTAGGGAGTGGGGTGGGTAAACTAACTTCAGAGACTGTGATGCCATTTGCAGGCCAAAGATTAGATCGCTGTATGTGTTCTGTGCTCTCTGGAGAGAATGTGATTCTCTTGGGGCTGTATGGTTGAGGGAAATGCCAGGGACATGAGAAGTATGTGCGTCAGGACTAGGAAAATGGGCCTGCAGTGAACTCCTCCAGCAAATGTACATTCCAGAGAGAAACCATTATCTTCTGTGAGTATGCACAAAGGAATCCCAGACTAGCATGACTTGGGATTGGGAGATGGTTCTCTTCCTGACTGTCACTGACTTGCTGTGTGACATTGGATGGTTCAGTTTTTCCCTCTATAATCAAGATAATGTTACTGATCTATTCCTACAGGATTATGAGGATTAATATTGGGGTAAGGCACTTTGAGATCCTCAGATGGAAGATATCCATTTTTGCCTATGTGCATGTTTTGTTTTGTTGAATGGGCTTTTAATATCAGCTGAATCCGTACTGAACCACTCTTATAAGGTATATATGGTAAAGTGTCGTCCATGCTATTTGTGTTGCAGCTGTTGTAAGAGGAGTACAGGGTGCATACTGGCCTCCTTACTGTGCAGCTGTAATACCTGACCATGCTGGGAGATCTCTTCTCCATATGTCCTGCACATGTGTCTAGCCCCGAAAGCGTGGAGTGGCGTTTCATGGGTTTGGCTGCATTTGTTTCAGATTCCAGTTTGCTGCAGGATAACGTGGCGTTTGTTCTGTGCCTTGACACCCTGGGTAGAGGGAACAGTCTTTACCTCCACGTCTCAAAACCTCCCAAGGAGGGGACCCTGCAGCATGCTTTTCTAAGGGAGTTGGAGATGGTAATGAAAAGCATCAACTTCATTGGGCATGTTGGGGAGGGTGGGCTGTGCACGTGCTGCATGGATGGGCATTTGGGGGTGAATTGCTATGGGGAGTTCTTCTGCTTCTATAAAGGATAGAGGGTGTGAAATTAATGTGGCTAAAAGAGATGAAGGGAGGAAGTCCTGATATCATCCAAGCCTCATTTCTGGTGGCCTTGATTTGGTGCAAGGAGTTACCTATCATTCAGGAATCCAATGTGGAGCAGACTGCGTCAGTTCCCTTTCCTTAATACAATGGTTCCTTTTAGAGCTTCTTGCTTGTACAAAGTGACTAGCCAGCTCCTGCGGCAGATGGCTGCCTCGGCAGCTTGGTGACTGTAGAATGTTGCTTTAATATTGTAAGCCAGGTTTCGAGGGTTGCTACGTATTTTCCGGGTGCATCTGCCTTAACCAACCCTTCCTGAAGGACGTTGACAGAAACATACCCCTGTTGGGTATGAGGCCGGAGGGAGGGAAGGTGTAACCATCTATAACACTAGAACTCCAGCCTGGGTTTTGAGAGGGATGGGGAATGTGTTCTGAAGTGAAGGGATCTGTTCCATGACCTCTGGGTCATCCTTTTCCTGGGCTGCTTGGCTTCTTCCACAGGTGGTCGCGAGCCAGTTTCCAGAAGTGAAATTCTCCATGGTGCACAAGAAGATAAACCTGGCTGAGGACATGCTGGCATGGGAGCATGAGCGTTTTGCGATCCGCCGCCTGCCTGCATTCACCATCTCCCACCTGGAGAGCCACAGGGACGGCCTGCGCAACAGCATCATGGACTTGAGGTCAGTGGCTCTGAGGGGAGGGCGCCAGCAGAAGACCAGTTGTTGAATGGACATGTGGGCGAGAGGCACTTTATAAGCATGATTGTTCCAGTGTCTTAACTTTCTCAAGTGGTGTTAGCACATCAGGAACCCTGAGAAATCAAGACCAAGAGCTGGGAGTGTTGGGTCTATAACTGTGTCTTGATTGGGCGCCCTCTGCTTCCTCCTTTATGGATGACGTTTCACCATCGTTGTATGCAGTGAAAAGAGCTTTCCTGAGAGGAAGCTGTTACCGTAGCCAGATTTACACCTCCCTTCTCTTGTAGGTCACGAGTTGACTCTAAGACTCTAACCCGTAACACCAGGATCATTGCTGAGGCATTGACTCGGGTCATCTACAACCTCACTGAGAAGGTAAGACTGTCCCCCCCAACATGCACCCGCTGCCCATTGGCCAGGACTTTCCAGTTCTAAACCACCATGCCTGCTTTCGCAACTGCATCCCTTTTCTCTCTTCGCAGGGGGCGCCTGCTGACCTGCAGATCTTCACAGAGCAGATGGTAAGGGAGCAGGGGGGCATAGACGTAGCCTGGTGGGGAGAGGGAGTGAAGTGCTCTACAGACCTTTGATCAGCAGCATAAGTTTGTCTAATTCTCTCTCTGGTATCCTCGTTCTGCAGCAGATCCAGCAGCAGCAGCTGGAGTCCGTGATGGACTGGCTGACCAGTCAGCCCAGAGCGGCCCAGCTTGTAGATAAAGACAGCACCTTCCTCAACACCTTAGAATATTACATGAGCCGCTATCTGAAGGATGTCAAGCAGCATCATGTGAAGGCAGATAAACGGTAAGGGAGGCAGGTGAATGGAGAGGGGGAGAAAATTTGGTCTGCTCCTGACATGCTTAAACTGACTTCCCCCGTCATTGCATTCCTGTCTCCTCCAAGAGTAGCAGCTTCTCAGGTGTTCTCCTCAGCGTGTGGGGTGACTGTACCCCCCATTTCCTGCTGCACCTGTACCGTCTGGCCACATGTGCTTTACTCTCTAACAGGAAGTTCTCTAAGGAACTCCCAGGAATTCCAGTGGGCATAATTAGTCTTGTCTTCATCAGTGTGAAGAGGGAGGGTTTGTTTTTTTCACTGGTCAGCCCCCTCCTTCTCCAGAAGTCCACTTGGTTAGATATGCTGTACCCGGTCTGAAGGCAGTGAGAGAGGAGCAGCAGTCTCCTGGCGCCAGGAGAGCATTGCCTGCTTTTAAACCAAGGCAGTCTCTCGTCCTGATTTAGCTGCTTGGGATGAAGATGCTCGTGAGCCAGTGCGGTGTCTCCAGGGCATCTGCTCTTTGAGACAGCTGAAAATTTGTGTGGAAATGGAGGGCAAAGAGTCTTGTTCTTGTGTGTAAGTAAACAGCATTTTGCAGCCCCCTGAGAATGGGGTTCGGCTTTCCAAGGTTCTCTCTCTGGTTGGGATGGGTGATGAGTACTAGTTTATCCGGGTAGCTGCTGAGAGCTGTAAACTGGCTTAAAGGGGTATGTGAAGCTGTCAAGCTTTGCCTGTCACTGGTTGGTTGTTTCTGTGGCGAGGGGGACAGGAGATGAGTGAGTTCTGGGGCTGTTTTTATTTCCTCTGGAACCAATGCCCAGAAATGTCGCACCATCTGAAGAGCTCGTTCTTTCCACAGGGACCCTGAGTTTGTTTTCTACGACCAGTTGAAGCAAGTGATGAACGCATACAGGTATGTACTAAGGCAGGGTTGGGTATTTCGTCTAAGGCAGGGTTGGGTATTTCATCTTGCTCAGCTCCTTTGGTGACCTCACCCTTTGTCGGTCCATTTCAGGGTCAAGCCAGCAATCTTTGACCTGCTCCTGGCTCTCTGTATAGTAGCCTACCTCGGAGTTGCCTATGTTGCAGTCCAGGTGAGAAAAAAGGAGTGATCCTTCTATTCATTCACTTCCTCTTTAAACTATAAGAGTGTATGAGCCAGGTATGCTTTAGTGGCCTTCAGGTCAAACTCAGAGTGTGAGAGACAGTCTTCTCTGGATGAGAGAGGACCCCTGATTTTTGCGACCCATTAACTCTTCTGGTGCTGGTGTTTTCACTTCCATGGGTGTCTTCACTGTGTTATCAGGCTCATAATTCAGCTCCCTTCTAGCTCCGGAGCATAATCCTGATGTGGAACTAACCTAGAGCAGCATCCTTCTCTTGGGGAGCAATGGGTTTCATTGGTGAGGGAAACGCATGCTGCATGTGTTACGAGACTAGCTTGAATTCTGAGCTCTAATAGCATGCATGGGCTTCAGGCAAAGGGCTTGTACACACTACCACTTATGTTAGTATCACTTACATTGCTATGGGGTGTGAATAAGCCACCTCCCCCCGAGCGATGTAAGTTACACCTATCTAAGTCCCAGTGTGACCAGCGCTTCTGCTGACATAACTGCTGCCTCTCATGGAGGTGGTTTTATTATGCCGATGGGAGAGTTCTCTCCCCTTGGCATAGAGCGTCTTCATCAGCTGTGCTACAGTGGTGCAGCTGCAGCACTTCTAATGTAGACCAGCCCTGAGACATCTGAGTTAAATCTGCCGTGTCGTAGTAAGAGTTTACAGCCCATGATAGGTCAGGTCACACACTAAGGTGCATAACATCGGCGCTCCAGATGCCTGAATTCAGACTGCACAAAAGGTTCTACGATTTTGTGCAATTAATAAAAATCAAAATCTCTATTTTTTGAAACCTTAATGATTGCATGAATAAAATCAAGAGACATCCCAAGCAATTCAGTACATATGAAATAAATAAGCACAAGTTCAGGTGATAGTTTATCTCACAAGCACGTTACATTCTAAGCTTGTTGGCCTGTCCGTAGGTTCAGGGAGCTATTACTTTTGACACGATAATGAGACTGTGACGGGTTCCCCCCGGGGTGCCACCTGGAACTGGGGTTCTACTGAGCCCCCGTGACCCACCAGCCTGGGCTCCCTTTACACTGTGCTGCTGTGACCAGCCTGCACTGTCACCAGCACACATACAGGTAGGGACACACCCAGCTGCAGTTGCATGCAGATGCTGTGATCAGCTCTGCATGGGAAGGCTCCAGCTAAGGAGCTTCCCAGCTACTCAGGCGTGCACCCCCCTCTGGAGTGCAAACCCAAAATGATACTGTCTTGTGCTGCACAGGGAACTGTACAGCGTAAGCTCATGAAATTCATCCCCTCCCGCAATGTGGAGAGGAATATACAACAGCTTTCTGCCCGAGTTATGACTCCCACACACTGGTTTTAGACAAAGCAAAAACAAGTTTATTAACTACAAAAGAGAGATTTTAAGTGATTATAAGGCAGGGGTAGGCAACCTGTGGCACGCGTGCCGAAGGCGGCACGCAAGCTGATTTTCAGTGGCACTCACACTGCCCGGGTCCTGGCCACCGGTCCAGGGGGCTTTGCATTTTAATTTCATTTTAAATGAAGCTTCTTAAACATTTTAAAAACCTTATTTACTTTACATACAACAATAGTTTAGTTATATATTATAGACTTAGAGAAAGAGACCTTCTAAAAACTTCTTAAAATGTATGACTGGCACGCGAAACCTTAAATTAGAGTGAATAAATGAAGACTACGCACACCACTTCTGAAAGGTTGCCGACCCCTGTTATAAGGCATAGCAAACACATGGAAGCAGATTACCTAGCAAATAAACAAAACACGCAAACTAAGCTTACTATACTACATAGAGCCGATATGAATAGCAAATGCTCACGCTAAGTGAGGATACAAGCAGGTTGCAGATTCTTAAGGGGCAGGCTGCACTTGTTCACAGCTTGGAATCCCCAGGTGTTCCATTCACGGGCTGAAAATCCCTTTAGTGGGTCCAGCACTCCTCCTCCCCCTTCCCCTCCCAGTTCAGTCTTGGTTCCTCAGGTGTTTCCAGAAGTCTCTTTGGGTGAGGAGTCAGTGAAGAACCACGATGATGTCACTCCCCTGCCTTAAATACTTTTGGTTTCAAAGCTTGGTTCCCATGCCAGTCAGTGGAAAAACACTGATATCCCAAGATGGAGTCCAGCACCAGGTGACCTGATCACATGTCCCTGTAGCGTCGCAGCAGCAGCAGCCTCAGGAAGGCTCCCAGGTGGGAGATAAGCTTCTTCTGAGGCCTATTGTTTTCGCTAATGGCCCTTCCCCAGCCAGGTTTTCAGAATGAAAGCATCTTGTCTAGTGGGCATTCCCCAGGTGTAAACACATTTGTAATAGAGATACGTAGTCAATATTCCTAGCTTCAGATACAAAAATGATACGTGCCTACAAATAAGATAATCATATTCAGCAAATCATAACCTTTCCAATGATATCTCACATGGCCTATCTTGCATAAAATACATCCTAACTATGCCATAATCATATAATAATATCACCATGAAGAATATGGGGTGAAGTGTCACAGAGACCATTGTGAGTCTGACTCCTGATCAATGCTCAATGAAAGGGGGAACTATGTTGGGTCAGTCTGTACCTAATCCTCTTGCTTCATAACAAGCCTTTTTTTCTTTTGTCATTTCTTTTTTTAAGTTAGATGCTTCAGGAAACACCCACCATTTGATGAATGTCTTTTTTGTATATTAACAATCATATTAAATAGAAAGAAAAGCACAAATACTGTTGTATAATTCAAATGGTCCTGTCCACCCATTTATTTCTTATTGGTTAGCTAGATTGATGATGGGTCATTTGGAGGCTACTGCTAAGGTTTGGGTTTGTAACCAAGTATTTGTTGAATATCCGCAGTGGCCGTTTAAAAGAAAATGGGAATCACATGGGTTTTTCAATGATTTCTAAAACTGCAAAAGATAAGCCCATGTTAAAGGATTAGTGGTTGGCCTTAATCTGTGGTTTTACCTGTTGGTTTTGCAATCCCAAAATCATTACAAGCCAAGTGTTACTATCAGTGGGCCAGATCATATGCACTGAAGTCAGTGGGAGTTTTGCCATCTATTTCAATTGGAGCCGGAGCAGGTTCCACAAGTACTGATTGCAGATCAACAGCAAATACTCATGGCAATTCTCCATGAAAATAGGAGTTCATAATGGTAATGCAGGCAGGCCCAGTGGGCGTTTCTGTAAGTAATTCATTGTTCTTTCCTTAGAACCCTGGTTTCATTTGCTGTACTGTAACAACTGAGCATTGTTTGCCAAGCCCTGAGCAGATCTATCCAGAAGGAGGCAGAGTTCTCCTTAGGGTAGGGATATGGGTGTGAACTCAGCCCGGAGGCAGATATTGCATTTATATGCTAGCACTGCCTCCAGCCTCCTAACGAGCTCCTTCTTCCCTGTGAGCAGAAAAGAACACACATTGCCTGTTTGCTAGCACTGACATGGACTCACTACTCTTTCCCCCCCCTCCCCTTTCTAGCACTTTGGTCTCCTTTACAGGACGGTACAGAGGTTATCCCTTAAATCCAAGCAGCAGTGAAGTGACAAATCACCAACCCATCGAGCAGCACTGAGCCACCGGTGAACCCAGCAGGAGCATCTGCCTTCCACTGGCTCCTGCCATTTCTCCCTCTCTCCTCTAACCCTCCTGGAGGAAAGCAGAGATTAACAGAACTTCCAACTCTTGTGCACCTTCTTTAGGTCTCCCCCCAACTTGCCCATTTTCCTTCATTTTGTGGCGAGGGAGACGTGCAGAGACTTGGTCAATCCCTGCAGATTGTTTAAACACTGAATGGCTGATGTAAAGTTTCCGCCGAACAAGAAGTTTCTGTAAGTGTGAAGGTGCTGAACCTGGTTTCACAGACATGTGCCATACAACCAGCTTGGAGGCTGAATCCACGGGGCGAAGGGACGGACAGCTCTGCCCACCCAACTGGACTCAGAGCACTCGTTTTTTTTTTTAAAAAAATGTGCACATGTAAATTAAAAGATAATTATTAGCACGTTTCATCCTGCACCTCTTCCTTCAGCTCCCTCCCTGGCACCAGGAAGGGAGCGCTCAGCAAGCAGTGTCTTCAGCAGACAGCTTATTGCATTTTCTTTGGACAGTGCAATAACCGGTTCTCTCTTTGGAAGTGCACTGTAAACGATCTTGACTGTTAATCTGATTGGGAAATGAGAAAGGATCATTAACTGGTTGCCACAATAGGATTCCTTCCATAGCATGTTTTTCTCCCTCAGCTGGAGGCTGCATTCCGCTATGCCCAGGTTCCTTTGAGGTTTATATCCCTCAGTTTGATGCTGTCTCCACTCTGTGCTTAACTCTCACTGATGTGGGCGGGTGTGTTTCCTTTTTTTTTTTTAAGGGGTTTCTAAGTTTAGAGTTGCTGCAGGATCAGGTCTAAAGCCATTCTGTATGTTTAAACAGTTTGATGGTTATAGTAATAATATAAGCAGGAGTGACCTCGTTCCTGCCATGATCTCTGGTCAGTAATCCATTCGCTTCCATTCCTTTCTCTTTCCACTTGCAGTTGGGCAGATTTTAGTCCTGTTCACCTTCATCTCAGGGTCTTGTTTAGCATTTCTCATCACTATTGTTTATAAAACACTGGTCCTAGCTTAATATTATTGGTAACGTGCCAAGACTGTTGTTGCTTCCTTTACATGCACCCTGTGGTATGTTTGGAGGGAGGTGGGATGTTAGTGATTTTTTTAAAGAAGGTTTTATGAAAATGTCATTAAACGTTACTGTTTCCAGATTGTAGCTAAGAGCACGTGTTACAGCTGGAGCTCACTTGTTCTCCAATACTTTTGTTCTCAAGCAAGATCTTACTGCTTCTGTTTGCTAATACATTAGGATGGGGAAATTACCCTGTTGCCCAAAACTACTGTTAATGCATGTGCAGAGGCTTGGGAATTTTCCAGTCTAGACAGACAAATGCCAAAGTGTGATCTCTCTCAATTTTAAACCCCTCTGAATTTCACAGCCTAAGGTAAGTGGAACACTTTGTCTTGCAACTGTTTTCTGATGAGTCCCCAAGCTGCTAGCAGAGGAGGTGCAGCAGTGTGGTAACCACAGTGTTCCTACATGTAAACCTCTCACGACCTTTCCCACAAGTTTTAGGTTAATGGTATGTGTAGATGACACTAAAAAAAACCAAAACTCCTGCAGGCAACAGCAATCTTAACTTTTAAAATACTTTCTGTAGTTACTGTACTTCTATGCATATATAGTACGTCTCTAAGCCAAGATGACTCTCTTTATTTAAAATACCACTTTCCATTTGAGGCTGAATTTCGATCTTTTGTGGCTTGGAGTAGAACTATCCACCTTCCTGTAAGCAAGAAAAACATTAGCTGTGTGTCCCTATTTTCATTATTCACTGTACATGGATTAGCTAGGAAAAAGTGGTGGTGTGTGTGGCCAGCTGCCCTAGTATTATTGTCCTTCGGATGGGGATTAAAACTCTCATTTTTCAACCATCTTTTTTTTTTAAAAAGCAAGAGAAAATGCACCTTGTCCAGGGCTCTTCACCCAAGCTTTCCAATACACAGTGGCTCACTCTTTAAAGGGCCTGATTAGCAGAAACGCTTGCTGAGTTACTGTAACTCCCAGTGACGTTGGATTGGTATCATAGGTGCCCTCGAGAGACATGCCTTTTGCTAGCTCTTGGGTGCGTCCTTAAAATAGGTTGCACTGTGCATTTGGTGTTTTCAGCATCACCTCTGGGCAAGCCATTCCAAATGGATGTGAAGCCTGTTTCCTTCTTGCTTTGGAATAGTTGGAGGAAAAACTTGCCTGTCGTTAGCGTTTATGCCCTGCAACATTTTATGCCCTGCACGCAGCAGCTGGGAGGAGCAATTGCATGGAGAGTCGTGCTCAGCCCTAGGATGGAGCATGCCCAGTACAGGTAGTCTGACAGGTAAATGCTCCTAAGATTGTAAGCCCTTACTGAGCATGTGCAAACTAAGATGTTTCAGAGGCTTATAACGGTGTTGCAACTTGCTAGTGCTCTACACCCCAAGGAATGTCTCCTTCCCCCATCCCAGCTCATCACTGAACCAGGCTTGTTGGGACACCATTACTCCATTTAGAACAGCTAATAGGAAGTAAGTCATTAGCAGTCCTGCTTCAGTTCACATTAATGTAAGTAATATTTACGAATAGTGGGCAGAAGCGACCAGAGCCAGCGTGCTCCGATATGCAATGAAAAGCCCATTCTGGCATCTTCAAGACAAGAAGAGACTGAAGCTCATAGGTGCTGGAATTAGGGGTGCTGGGGGTGCAGCAGCTTGAGTGGTTTCCATCTTATACAGGGTTTACAGTTTGGTTCAATGGCACTCAGCACCCCCACCTCTGCTAAAGCCTGAGAGTAACAAACATCTCCGCCAGCGTGAACAATTGATTGCAGCTCTGATCCCTTCAAGGTTGTAGTATTAAACCAACCGTTTACAGCTCCTTGCATGGTGGGAAATCAATACCAGAAGTTCCTGATAATGTGAAAGAATATAGCGGCAGTTATCTTAAACCAAGGAGGGTAGGACCGCATGGTTACAATGCATATTCAAGGACAGTGGTGGAACAATGACCTGTTCTCTCCAGAGTGAAAGCAATTTACCCTGTTATCTCATTTAGGCATACCTAAGCCCTATCCTGTCACTATAGAAAGTAATTACTGCAGCTAGGGGTATTGCATTGCTGATCAAAGTGTTCCTGCTGATACCAAAGCATTCATATATTCATAAATGTGAGAGAGCAGAATTACAGCCTCCTCACACCTGAAGCAGAAAGAGGCTGCCACTTTTTGATCTATTTAAATCAGGTGTAAATGTTTAACAGAGAAGGTAATGAACCCCTGGAACAATTTACCAAGGGTCGTGGTGGATTTCCCATGACTGACCATTTTCAAATCAAGATGGGATGTTTGTCTAGAGATCTGCTCTAGGAATTAGTTTGGGGATGTTCTTTGGCCTGTATACAGGTGGTCAGATGAGATGATCGCGGTGGTCCTTTCTGGCCTTGGAATCTATCAGTGTATGAATGCAGTCTTGTACTCTAATCCCACTATTGCAGGTCCCTGAAATTAGAACATCCTATTGCTGGGGGTTATCAGTTGTGCTGGGTTCCCCTTGCGAAGTCAATTTGGAAACTTGCAACCAATCCTTGTGCTGTCCTTTGGGTTGTTTTGTAACAACAAAAAGTGATGATGATGCACCAGGCAGGTTCAGATTTCACAGTATCTGCTTAATCTTCCCAGCCATAAAATACCGTACAGGGAGAAATCCAGACAGTTTGTTTTAATGTAATAGATTCCAAGGCCAGAAGGAACCACTGTGATCTCTCAGAAAGCAACAGAGGGTCCTGTGGCACCTTTAAGACTAACAGAAGTATTGGGAGCATAAGCTTTCATGGGTAAGAACCTCACTTCTTCAGGTTCTTACCCACAAAAGCTTATGCTCCCAATACTTCTGTTAGTCTTAAAGGTGCCCCAGGACCCTCTGTTGCTTTTTACAGATTCAGACTAACACGGCTACCCCTCTGATACTTGTGATCTCTCAGGTATTTCTGCAGGGCATAGGCTACTGCTCACCCTTAGCCTAGCCATGTGCCCTGTCTCTGTTTTTGGTTTGCAAGGATTTTGCTATGACTGGCAGAAGAAATAATTAAAATGGTCACCAAGTTCATGCAGGTGGGACAAGATTATGCCTTAGCTAAAATGCAGCTATGGGGCAATGCTGCTAGCATTCGTCTCAACTTTCCTTGCTGTCCTAGAGCTAAGGTGACCAGATGTCCCAATTTTATAGGGACAGTCCTGATTTTTGGGTCTTTTTCATATGTAGGCTCCTGTTAACGCCCCCACCCCCTCTCCTAGTTTTTCACACTTGCTGTCTGGTCACCCTGCCTAGAGCTATGAAACTCAGCACACTGTAGAAATACTTATGCTTTCCAAACAGGCTCTGTCTATTGCAACCATTTTTCAGTCTCTCCACGCCCAGACTGCTGGGGAGGCAATACACATGTAACTTGCTCGAGGGCAGCCTTTGTACTACATTTTAAGTATTTTTTTATTTTAACTTCCCTATTTTGCACACAAGAAAATCAATCCAGAGTCATTAGGTTTGAGGAGGATAGATTCCTTGAACAATAGTGATTGTTTTTTGCCAGTAGAATTAGTAATCACCACACTGTTTTTGAGTTTATAATCTCTGCAAGAAGGGAAGAAACTCTAGTAATCACTGCAGCTATTGCTCTGTCGTGGGGAGCCTGGTGCATAATAATTGCAGTAGAGAAAGTTTATATATAATGGGCCAAATTTTGCAGTCTTGAATTGAAACTCAGACAGCAATGCATTAAGATTTAACTAATCCCTTAAGCAAACTCCCCTTGAATTCAGTAAGAGTTTTGCTTGATTTAAGGACTGCAGAATTTGGCCGGACAAGAGCGTTTACTGTATTGAAAAGCTGGCTACCTTGAAAACCTGCCACATACACACTACCTCCAGTACTTAGTCCTATGCTTGTACCTTCTGGTGTTACCAAACTTAATACTCTGCATGTGCAAAAATGACTTTTTAAACACCAAGCTTGGTTATATTTAGGTGCATATTGGAGGGAGGGGTAGCTCAGGCTAGGTCTACACTACAGCGGGGTTCCGACCTAAGATATGCAACTTCAGCTACGTGAATACCGTAGCTGAAGTTGCGTATTTTAGGTCGGCTTACCTGGCGGTGAGGACGGGGGAAAGCCGACCGCTGCCGCCGACTCCGCTGCCGCCTCTTGTCGAGGTGGATTTCCGGAGTCGACGGCAGAGCGATCAGGGATCGATTTTACCGCGTCCTCACGAGACGCGGTAAGTCGATCCCCGATAAACCGATTGCTACCCGCCGGATCGGCGGGTAGTGAAGACGTAGCCTCAGTGGTTTGAGCATTGGCCTGCTCAATCCACAGTTGTGAGTTCAATCCTTGAGGGGGCCACTTAGAGGGATCTGGGGCAAAAGCAGTACTTGGTCCTGCTAGTGAAGGCAGGGGGTGGACTCGATGACCTTTCAGAGTCCCTTCCAGTTCTATGAGATGGAAAGGGGATTCTACTCATTGAGGATGAGCCAAGATGAACATTTTAAATTGTAGATTTCTGCTACTTTTGGGGGGTGGGGGGGTGAGCAAAACAACCCATACAAACCACCAACAAAAAACCCATAACATGCACCAAAACAAATTTGGCTTAAAATGAGCAGTGCATGCTTTTTTTCAGCTACCCATAACACAAAAGCATCTGAATAAATTTTGCTTATAAAATCACAAACTGTCTCATCTGTGCTGTGATGAAGAATGGATAATTTCAGCTGAATTTATATTTTGAGCATGTAAAAATGAGGTTCTAAATTAAAGTCTTGATGGTTGCCTCAACTTACTGGACTCATTACTATAAATCTTTTTAGGCTTTGTGCAATTCACTGGCTTTTCTGGCTTCCTAAATGAAGCCTCCAGAACTCATTCATCTGGGATAACCCAACTACTGGACGAGCCAGCAATTGCATAAAGACTTCTTCCATCTAGTGGATCCAGCACATTATCTGAAAGACCAAAAAGAATGCTTAAAGGGGCTAGTTAAATCTTAATGCCGTTCTGTCTGAGTCCTGGGGCTAGTCACAATATATTTCCAGTGCTGAACTTTCTGTTGTGGCTTTGCCGGTTGCTTTTAAAAGTAAGACCCTCAGCTACCCGTTGGACGCAGGTCTTCCAGCGTCCAACCAAAGCTGCATGTTGTCTGCCCCATATAATTCAGTAATTAAAGATCATGTCCCTATCCCTGATTGTGAAAACCCTGAGCAACACCCTGATTTTTTTTCTAACATCCTACATCTATTAACGCTTGATCTGTATCGACCATTTTGCCAGTTCAGGAATAACCAACATAACCTTCCAGCTCCTCACCTTGGCTGTCCTGGAGCAGCTGTGAGTGAGTCACGGGAGGCACTGCTCTTTTCCTGTTGAGGCAGGATTAGACTCTCACTAGCGTTCTTAGCCGTCGATAACCTGCAAAACCAAATCTGGATTTCTTTGCACATAAATGAAAAAGGCACTAGGCCAGTGGCTCTCAAACTTTTTTTACTGGTGACCCCTTTCACATAGCAAACCTCTGAGTGTGACCTCCCCCTTATAAATTAAAAACACTTTTTATATATTTAACACCATTATAAATGCTGGAGGCAAAGCGGGGTTTGAGGTGGAGGTTGACAGTTCATGACCCCACCCATGTAATAAGCTTGCAGCCCCCTGAGGGGTCCTGACCCCCAGTTTGAGAACCCCTGCACTAGGCCACTGGCCTGCTTCTCTGCAAGTGCAGAGCACTATCTCTAGTTCATCAGACTCTTCCTGTGCTACAACTACTAGGCAACAGAGCTCTTCCTCAGTAACATGAATCCTGCATTTTTTGTGTGTGCTCGTTTTCATAACGATTCTTCTAGACTCGAGTCACTTCTGTTGGTGGTTGGCAGGTACCACTCAGTTCTGGCCAGTCTCCTTTGGAGGAAGGAGTATGATACACATAGGCACAATGGTGAATTTTTATTTTTATTTTCACTGCCAAAGATTTTTTTTTAATTTACTACAGAGACTTGTTGGGTTTTTCGTGTCTCTTTCCGGAATCACTCAGTGCATTTAATTAGTCAGGGGACATATGCATTATGGAGAGAAAATGTTCTGGAAAAGAAAAATAAAATCATTATCAATAGACATGTCTGTTTACTCTTTGTGTGCCTAAGAGGTGAGCCTGTTGCCTATGGCAATGTCTGGTATGGTGAAACAACCACAGAAGAGGTGGCTGTAACCAAAATTCATAGCAGACCAGCGCACTGAGCATATGAAACTTTTTGGCAAAAGGCTACAAAGAGGAGCGGCTGCAACTTTCAGTTTCTGCTGCTGTAGTGAGTATATGAGCTGAGGGCACTGATGTCGAGGACTTTAACTCTGCTATAGTAGCAAGACCCTAAGTTTATATGACAATAACAAGGCTTCTGATGGTCATTGAAGGCTGGATCCAAAGTCTATTGAAGTCAACGTGAGTCTTTCTATTGACTTTTGTGAGCTTGTGTGTTTTGGGCACTACAGGAGTGCTAGATGTCTTTAGCCATCATTTTACTTTTTAATATGGAGAAACTGAGACCATGCAGCTGGAGTGGAAGCAGTGCAGTCCTTGTGGTTAATTCTTCTTCCCCCCCTAAGGCCCATTGGTCATGCATCTGGGTACCCAATACAAAAAACATTTTACAGCATGGCCCTCCCTGGGCTTCCACTGTAAGGACACACACACACCCCCGCCAGCAATATGCCGCTCCAGTAAGATGAGCTGTGCACCATGTGCTGAAGATCAGTATAAACTGGTTTACTGGGGGTTAGTGGGTACTGGTTTTGCATAGAAAGACTGAGCAAAAGTGTCTTAATTGTCCTGATGATGCTTGGTCTGCTGGGTTAGGAACTCCCGAGTTGTGTTTCCAGTTCTGCCACTTTCTCATTCTTTAGTTTTGGGCAAGTCATGTAAGTGTGTGAATGCCTCAGTTTCCCCCTTTGTAAAACAGGAATAATAGAATATCAGGGTTTGACGGGAACTCAGGAGGTCAACTAGTCCAATCCCCTGCTCAAAGCAGGACCAGTCCCCAACTAAATCATCCCAGTCAGGGCTTTGTCAAGCCTGACTATAAAAACCTCTAAGGAAGGAGATTCCACCACCTCCCTAGGGAACCCATTCCAGTGCTTCACCACCCTCCTAGTGGAAAAGTTTTTCCTAATATCCAACCTAAACTCCCCCACTGCAACTTGAGACCATTACTCCTTGTTCTGTCAAACCCACCGAGAACAGTCTAGATCTGTCCTCTTTGGAATCCCCTTTCAGATAGTGGACAAGGCATCTGACAAGGTCCGGCTCCATCCTCGTGTCCAGGTTACCTGGCCAGTGACTTGGCACGAGCAACTTCTAGGCTGGTAACTATAATTGCAACCTTGCAGAACTTGTGTGTGTGGGTGAATGATGTTAAAACCTCCTTGGGAAATTCTCTACATGAGATTATTATTTATATTCCCCTAGCACCCATAATATCACAGGCACAGTCCAAGAAAATCAGACTGTCCTTGCCCTGAGAAGCTTATAATTGGATGTCTCCAAAGTGCTATATAACTGGCAGATATTACAATGGTGGGACCCAAAGGGTTTCTGTATAGTCTGCCAAGCCTAGTTCCTTTTGGATTTGGGCCACAATCTACACTTCTAGCTGTAGAGAAAATGCCACAAAGAGGAATGCTTATCACCTGTGTTTGAGTCAATTTTTCAACCCACAAACTTTTACCACTGGTGCCAGTGGATATTTGCAGGTTTCTACCTACCTGATTTTAACATTGGCACTGAACACATGAGCCAAAAATCTTCAGTGTGGAACTTTCGGAGCAAACTTTGTCAAGCCAAATGTTTTTGTATAAGTCTTAAATATATAACCTCCCTGGTGGTTATAGACTTTGGTCACCTGGGTTGTTGTAACATCTTCCATTGCTATAGTGTCTTACACATCAAATATTTGAGAAAGAAGGTGGGTGAAATATCTTTTATTGGACCAAGTTCTGTTGGTGAAAGAGACAAGCTTTTGAGTTTACAAAGTTGAAAGCTCATCTCTTTCACCAACAGAGGTTGGTCCAATAAAAGATACTACCTCACCCATCTTGTCTCTCTAATATCCTGGGACCACCACAGCAACCCTGCAATACCAAATAGCTGTATGATGTTTACATACAGGGTTCCTGAAATGCAACCCCTTCTGGGGTGGCAGCCAGCTGTCACATGGACAAACACTGTACAAATCAGGGTGGGGATTACAGATGCTTGTCTACACAAGGAAATTAATTTGGGTTCAAATAGGGCGTGAAAAGGAAGGAGCACCTTATTCCAAATCCACCAAGCTAATTTGTCATAAAACATTCTTATTCCAGAATAAAGGTATCCACACAGGGAGTTAATCAGGAACAGCTATTCTGGAATAACTCTCAGGCTACGTCCTCACTACGGGGGTGTGTGTGTGTTTCGATTTAAGATACGCAAATTCAGCTATGCGAATAGCGTAGCTGAATTCGACGTATCCGAGCCGACTTACCCCGCTGTGAGGACGGCGGCAAATCAACCTCCGCGGCTCCCCCGTCGACGGCGCTTACTCCTACCTGCGCCTGTGGAGTACAAGCGTCGATTTGGGGATCGATTGTCGCGTCCCGACGAGACGCGATAATTCGATCCCCGAGAGATCGATTTCTACCTGCCGATTCAGGCGGGTAGTGAAGACGTAGCCTCAGTGTAGACAAGCTCTTCCTCATGAAAAATACCATGGGAGCTTTGATGTCCATGTGGAGTGGAGGTCCTTGGTTTTGAAGGCCCCCTCCTACAGCTTTACCTACCGGATTTATTTATCAGTAGAGCCCTACCAAATTCATGAAAAACGCATCACAGACCGTGAAATCTGGTCTTTTGTGCGCTTTTACCCTGTATTATACAGATTTCACAGGGGACACCAGCATTTCTCTAACTGGGGGTCCTGACCCAAAAGGGAGTTGCAGGAGGGTCACAAAAGTTATTTTAGGGGGGTTGCAGTACTGCCACCCTTGCTTCTGCACTGCCTTCAGAGCTGGGCGGCTGGAGAGCAGTGGATGTTAGCTGGGCACCCAGCTCTGAAGGCAG
>NW_020664545.1:6472720-6530120 GCF_002925995.2 Terrapene triunguis
CCAGGAGTACATACTTTCTTCCTCCCTCCTCTTTCCGTGGGAACCGGTGGATAAGGGAAGATGGCCTGTTTGGCTATCTTGAAAGATTGGGGGGGGGGTGTTTGTATGATTTTTTAATGTAAAGTGCATCTTACAAATCTAGAACCTGATCTCCAAAGCATCAGTGACTTTAATGGCACAGGATAGGGCCCCTAGACCTATTGGCTTAAGCTCACCTGTAAATCAAAGTAACTGTATGCTTTCCTATTCTCACATTGCTGGCACATGCTGAAAAGAAATTGGGATCAAATTTGGGTTTCGATCATCTGCAAATGTCCCTCTATTAGCAGTGAAACTTCTTTCACCTGCACTGTGCGGGGTTTCCTTTCCTTTAACAACTTTTTAAAGGGCTGCTTTTCCTTTTGGGATCTGCTCTTTCCTCCTTAGTGCACAATCATCCACATGTGTATGTTAGCCTCCTTTTCTGTGCCTCTCTGCAACCTTGCCACTGTCTGGTATGAGAGACTTGCCCTCTGTTTGAAAACCAACCATATCTTGTCTCTTTTGCATATGCCTACTCATTTCCTGTCTCCCTCTGATACTCCTAGTAATTCCACAACTATTATCTTTTATTATTTATTCCTTAATCCTGTTGCTTTGGTATATAATTCTGTACCTTATTCTGCGAACTGTTTCAGGGCACTTGTTGACAGCTGCTATCTTTTATTATTTACCAGCAATATTCTCATTCCTGTCTTACTCTGCGGTCAGGGATGATTGTAATATTTCCATTTTTGGGCAGAGCGACCCCAAAAGATACAGTCTTCCTATGGATACCACTGCTTGGATTAGTGGCAAGGTTTGTGATGGCAGATCTCTGGTGGCCTATGCAACAAAGGACTGAAGAGAAGTGGCTGATGTGTGTGTGGGGGGGTGTTGCTTTTAGTTTTTACTTTGATTTTTAGGGATGATGTTGGCTTCTGAAGTGAAAGCGCCTCTATGGAGACTGTCTTGATTGCTGCTCTGTAACTAGGAGTCATTGAGAGATGGCCCATGGACACTGGTCAGGTTAAGTACGGTAGTACTGCCCGGCTCCATTTGATAATATATAAGCTGCAAACGCCACAGTTGCTATGCGAGGTTCTCACACCTGCCAACCCAGGGCATAGGAGATTCAGGTGGCGGGGGGCAGCCAGGGCTGAAAGGAAAACGTTCAGACCTGCAGCATATGTCCGGGCTGGGAGTTAGGGGAATAGTAGATGGAGGTTTCCTGTTAAGCATGCGGAGAGGGCAATGTGTAGTGTGCTCCGGCCAACACTGAGCTAACAAGGGGCGACCCTGGTTCCCCAGGGTGACTCAAGTAATTATCCTCACCAAGCTCTCAGCCCATGCTGTGTCTTACTGGGTACTGAACATCCCATTAGCATTTCACCCTCTACCTGGTGGGGTGGCACCTCCTGCAGCTGCAGGTTTGGCAGCACTGAATCAGCCCTGAGGCTAGGCCACGACAGGGGCTGGGGCCTGTGCCTGTTGCTCTCTGAGTTAAATCAGACTTGAAAGTGTTGGAAGTGTTTCATCCTGCCTGCACTTGGGGAGGGTGGGCAGGTGTGTGTGTTTGTGTGTACATACAGGGGATGGGGGGACTGCGTTTCCTAGTGTGAAGATGTGTCGCATTTGCTACATGTTGGGTAATGTGCTCCCCTCCTCCCCTCTTCAAATCGCTGCTTCGGTTTATCTGCAGGATTCAGGTGAGAGTCCTGGAAGGTGACAAAAAGCTTCTAAAACAGAGCCATAAAGCAGGGTTTTTTGGTGCCAGCCTCACACTCCTCCTGCAAAGCCTTTTGGACTGATATTTTCAGCACCTCCAGCCCCTGCTGAAGTCAATGGGAGCTCAGCACCTCTGCAAATCATTCCATTTGTGTGTAAAACAATCAGGCTCCCTCCCTCCTTCCCAACCCTAGGGTAGATAAGCCATTTATCTTCAGCAATGCTATGGAAGAATGCCAGGCTGGAACGCATGGGCATGGAGATATGAGCCATGCTGTGCCGCAGAAGCGATGCACATGGGTGCTGTCCTGTGGTGATGGGGCTGTATCCACAGGTAATGGGGAGGCACACAGGGCCATGTCCCCGGGGGACTGAGGATGTGTGCTGGGCTGCACACTAGGGCTAGCAGATACATTTGCCCGGCTGAAGGTAGATCTGCATCCCTTAGGTAGTCTGCAATGTGAGTCTGATAACACAGTTATATAAAAAAAAAATCCCTGTTCACGTTGTTCAGGGGAACCCATCTTGCTAGTGAAACTGCATTTAAACATGGTTAGCACTACCAGCTTTGACAGATCAGGTGCAGTCTGGACAGGGCCTGACAGGGGCAGACCAATTTTATAAAGAGAATAGAATATCCCCAGGGAAACTATATCCCATATTGCACAGAGCACATCGGCTTCCAGCCCCCTTCCGCCTCAACATAACACATCGAAGCTACTCTGTGTCATAGGGCGTGATTCCAATGTATTACCGCTTGCTTCCTTCTTTGGACAGGGACTTGGTAAATAAACCTTCTAGCCTGAATTGGCTCTCCACCTACAGACAATGGTGCTACAGTAGCGGTGGGGAGGGCTGAGGGTATGAACAATGCGATTTCAGATAGGGATTCAGTAGGAAGATATTTCTCTCATCTGTCCTTACCTCACACCTCCTATACAAATTGTGATTGGACCTTTATTTTGTAGAAGATGCTGGTGCCTGCGGTGTCACCAACAGCTGGAGCATAGACATTACGGTTCTAGGAACCTTAGAAATGCCACTCACAGCAGCCCCTCTCACAATCTAAGAACCGTGGGCTTGATTTTTCATTGGTGCTGAGCACTCCCAGCTGGCTCTGTCTGGGGCTTGGGGCCTCTGAAAATTAAACTCTCCATTTTCAACATACACTTGCTTTCCACTGACCCCCCACCACCAAAATCTTTAGGTAGCAGCTGAATCTGTTTTGTGCCAGGTTGCCTGCTCTTTTTGTGTCCCTCTTACCCAAGCCGCAGGTGTCTAGATTACATAAGGTGGTCCTCTTTTCCCATTTGCATGGGTCTGGCTTGTGGGGCTTCAATCCAGGCTGAATTGTGTTGTGTTGTAAATTGTTCTCCAGTATTTTGCAGAGTTGTGGGCTGGGCCCAGCCCCGAAGTACATGGTTCCTCTTTCCAGTCTGAATAGGCCTGGATGGTTTCGATGCAGTCGTCACGGAGCTGTTCTAGATTTTGTCTCTCTGGCCAGGCTGAGATGATTCCAACAGCATTCCCTTTCCAGGCTGAAAGGTTCTGGACTCTCTCCCATCCAGTCAGCATGATTCTGGACTGTGGTCCTCCTCAGCGTAGTACTAGATTATCCCCCCTCCCCTTTGCTGTCCCCAGCCTATCTGATTTTCCAATGTGCATCCAGACTCCATCCTCTTCCTGGACTGCATCTTCCTCCTCCAGTCTGAAAAATTCTAGACTGCCTATGCAACTCTCCAGCCTGTTCTGGATTGTGCCTTTCCTCCAGTCAGTGTAGGGTTCGGGCACCTTGGTTCTGCCCAACGTGCATGGGCTTTCCTAGCCCTCTTTCCCAGCGCTAGCCATCCGTCTTTCTCTAGAATGGCACGAAATGGACTGCGGTTTACAGATCTCCATTCCTTGCTGCTGTCCCATGAGTTCCTCTCCCCAGTTTGTGAGGGGCAGGACTTCCCCGCTGCCAATATTGGGTATTGTTCTCTACCCTGGAGACTGGAGGGAGTGTTTGGGTTCTAAGAGGCATTGTTCTCTTCTCTCCTAGGAAGGGGGCGTAGGTTTTATTCTCCCTGGGGGTGCAGTGCTTCTCAGTCTGGGGGGGGCGAAGATGCAGTCATCATCCATCATCCCCATCCCATAGGTTGCACGGATTGCATCGTTGGCAGCCTTGCCCCTCTCCCCCCCTCGGCTGGGGCATGGTCCCTGCCTCCCTCCCTCTCCAGCGTGCGCTGACTGCAGGGTTTGCAGGCTAGCCGCACTGGCAGCCCCTGGGGCAGGGTCCCTGCCTGGTTTGCAGCCCCAGGCAGGCATGGCCTCCCCAGGGACGGGTGCCTGCCTCCTCGAGGCTGCAGCTCCGCGCCGCGGCCGGCAGGTGTCCCTGTGGAGCGGCTCTTTGTGGTCCTGATGCTGCCGCCGCTGGCGGCTGAGCCCTTTCCAGCTGAGAGCTTCTTTCCTCCCCCGTCCGCTCCTGCCGTCTGCAACCTGCGCCGGGCTCGGGGAATGGCCAGACTCACCGAGGGCGAGGCGAGGAGGCAGCCGCAGCTCCTGCAGCCCAGAGCCTCCCCCATGAGCAGCAGCAGCAGCAGCTCGGACCCCCCCGCGCAGCCGGACAGCATGAAGGACCTGGATGCCATCAAGCTGTTCGTGGGGCAGATCCCCCGCAACCTGGAGGAGAAGGACCTCAAGCCCCTCTTCGAGCAGTTCGGCAAGATCTACGAGCTCACCGTGCTCAAGGACCGCTACACCGGCATGCACAAGGGTGAGCCTCCCCTCCCTCAGCATCCTCCTTTCCTCCAGCCATCTCCCTGCCTCATGTCTCCCTTCTCTTGCCTACCCTCCCTCCTTCCAGCTTCTCCTCCCTGCCAGCCTCTGCCCCCCCCCAACTCCCAGAGCCCCCTCTGCCCCCCTGCGTCCCCAGCCCCTTTCTCCTCCCCACCTCCTCTCCTTTCTGGGGCGCTGGCAGATTTCAGCCCCTGCCTTTCATTCATTTAGGCTTTTGACAGGAGCTGCCTGGGAACTTTTAATCCCCCCTCACAGAATTACATTTGTAAGGTTCACAAAGGGGCCCTGGTGGCTTCGACCCTCCTCTTGCTGCCAGGCTCAGACTATCAGACTCTCTCTCTCTGCTCTAGCCAGGCTTGGAGCCACAAAGAAATGGGGTTGTGCCTGGGTCTGGGGAAATCGGTGACATATCGTTAACACTTCTTCCAATGCCTTCTGGGCCCGATGCCTTTCCTTGTTGATCTCGCTCCTTTTCCCAGGTCCTATTCTGGCCAAAGATCTCCTCCCAAAGAAGGGGAATATCCCCTCCCCCCTTTATACTCAAGTTAATTTAGGGTGAACCATTGGATGATTTCATAGATGAACCTCATTCCAATCCCTCCCCCCCTCAAGATTATCGACCCAAGATGCTGCAGTAACATTTCTGTGAGCTGTAGTTTTTTTGGTCCACTACTGTAGAATATAGTAGTATAACAAGAAGAAGGAGGAGGGTGTGTGGAAGACCCCTTGAAACCTTAAGACTTATAGAAAATAGCAGCCACGTTATAGCTTTGAAATCACGTTATCTAGCTAGGCGATATTTATATAGTGCTAAAAATGACTCTCTTTATACATAGACGGTTATAGACATTTACTGTACAGCACCATGCGTATAATGGGAATTTTGTTTGAGTACATTCAATATATACCAGTAAAACTGTTTATTGTGAAACTTATGTCTGCGATTATAGCCTTCTGGTTGCTCATGTGTGGGGCTCTCCTAGACAATGATATTTCAGTGTACATGAATGATATACACAGTCATCTTTTTACAATAGGGTAAATGGAGAAGTTGGATTGCCACCCCACTTCCCCTTTCCAGATTTGGGGGAATGGAATTGGAGTGAAGGAATGGTAGTGCTGGGGACAGCCAAGCGGTGGTTGTGTGGGAAGGTACCCAGGGTTCCCCTTGTCCCCCTGTTCTGCCAATCCACCTCAGCCCCAGCCTGCCAAACCCTTATTCTAGTCCCAGGCTCCCCTGACTGAGGGTAGCAAGGAAAGCTGTGTCACATAAATAATCCAACGCCCCTTGGTTCTAACCTGCAGCATCCTCTGCTCTCCTAACCCCCCACCCTCTTCATAGCTGTGCCAGTCCCTTCAGTCCTGATTTGCAGCACCTCTGTATTTTGCTATTGGGCCTGGTGACAAGCAGTCATGACAAATTGCATGGCTGGGTTTTTTTATGTGGACAGATGTACAGGACAGACTAGGCTGAGATCACAAAAACTCATTGCAATTAAGGCCTGGAGCAGATGTGGAAGCCGGTCTCCAAAGTGGAAGACCAGCAGTCCCTGGACTATGGTACTGAACCTCCTACCAGGCTATAATGCTGCAGTTTTTAAAATCTGCACAACAAAGATTATAAACTGCAAATCTATTCTTCACAGCAGTATCTAGAGTGGATGAAAGGCCATCCTGAGCTTCTGATTATCCTAGAAGCTTTAGCATGCCAACAAGTTTTGGAAAGCATGTTGTTTAGGCTGTAATTATTATTATTTTTTAAATCGGATGTTTTAAAAGCTTGTTGTTTTCAGAGTATCAGGTCTGTGGCTTGAATCCATGTCCACCCTAAGCCTGGCCCTGGGTAGATGTTTCCAAGTTTAGAATACTCTGATCACCACCACTAAAGGGATGGTAGAGAAATCAAAGAACCTGTTTGTTGAAAGACCTGACACAGGTTGTGGAAGCCCCATTGCTTGACAGGTTTAAAGCTAAATGGCAGAGACCGTGCAGTAAATACCTTTAAAGCTGTCAGCAATCGGCCTGGCCATCTATGCCCTAAAATGATTTGTGGTGTCATGATATGGGGGTTTTCATTGGAGGGAAGGGGAGCCCAGATCAGTTCTGATGCAGCTGGTTTTGAGTTTAGGGTGTAGCTCTGAAAAGCAAAACACCCTATAGCTTCAAGTGCCAACATTCCTCCAGGGACATCTGATTGTTGCCAGCCCAACAGAGGAAAGGGTGACAAAAGGAAGTGTTATTAACAGAAGACAAGTATCTGTCCAAACAAAGGGCCAAATTCAGCTCCAGTGTAAAGGGGGAATCATCTCCCATTGAAGCCAATAGGAGCTGCGATGGCTGACTTTAGCCCAGGGAGTGTTGCTGTCTTCAATCAGGATTTCAGAATAAAACTGTCATCTGTCTGTGTGTGCGCGCACGCGGGTGTCTCTGAACAAACCTGTTACCATCTGACAGCAACCCGCCTTTAAAACACAGCGAGGAGGTGGATGGGGTGGGGGCACGACGCAAACGCACATTTCATTACAATCGACATGTTAAATATAGGCTGCGTTTGTAGGCTGAGGTCAGGCTAAAGGCAGATTCCAGGGATCTGCTGCTCAGATATGGAAATTAGAGGGGGCAGCGTTGGTATTAGCCAAATCCTTGTGACATTAACTTGCTGCTAAACGCAGGATTCGAGTAGGCCCCCCCCAAAAAAATCCCTCTGGCTTTGACATTTTTGAGAGGATACAGGCGTTGCTGGGATGTTGTTTAGCTCTCGATGCTTCTTTCCAGGGAAAGACATTTGAAAGTTCAGGTTATCACTGTGGTTGTTTCCAGGGCTTCTGGGTTCTTCCTCCTTCCCTGTTTTATACAAATAGAAAGTTTGGGTTGATTTCCTTGTATCAGGTTTCACCGTTACTCGTTTTTCTGTTATTATTGATACCCTCGCTTATAAGGTCGCCATAGGCGTGGAAGGTGAGTGGACTTCCCGTGGCTTAAGTTGGGTCGTTCACCTCCCCAAATAATAACAGGGCTCATCCCTCAAGTTGCTGAACCTCCACCGGCATCAACTTCAGTGGGAATTGAGGACGGTCAGGATCTCATAGGCTTGGGTCCGGCAGGCACCTGCAGCTGCAAAGAAAGGTAGGGGCTGGAGGCTAGGTGCCCAAAGTTTCCTAGCTCACAATCAGTGGAAGGCCGGGGCCATCACCCATCCTTAGAGCAGCAGGGCACCTTACCTTTCTCGTGGGCTCACATTCAGAGCTCTCCTCACCTTCCTTTACTGTTGAGAACTGACAAATTCACTGCTCTAGGAGGGTCCTTCATTCCTGTATAAGAATTAGTGCCTTAAAGTCAATGCTATTACGAAATGGTTATATATTCATATTAGTGGCTGAATATTAATGCCTCAGCAACCTATTCGGTAGTTGATATTGCTCCAGTTCCCCCTGATATTATTCATGATGCAGTTTTTCTATTTATGTTAATGATGGCAGATATATTTGCATATTAATGGCAATATTTGTCATCGAGCTGCTATTTCCATGGGAAGAGCAGGGAAGTGTTTTCACATACGCTGGGGGAGGTGGACGAGGAGGGGGAGTCCGATTAAAATCTTTGGCCTTAAATTCCAGAACTGGGCTCACAGAGGTTTCTGTGAGAGCATCTGCTGCGTGCTTTCCTGGGTGGATTTCATGACGGAGTCTATGGGAGGGGAAGGAGAGAGGCTGTGAAGCATGAGATACCGAACCGGACCCCAGGGAGGAAATGGCAGAGGAACAGTCTAAACCTGGGTGTGTGAATAGGCAGAGAGTGCCATGGTTTGGCCATGGGCAGAGGAGGCAGCAACACCCTTCCACCGCTGTGTTTTCAGCTCATGTTCCGTGTGCTGGTAGGAGTGGGGGCTGCTTTATAAACCTGACCCCTTATGCCAGGTTGACATGCTTAAGACCGTTAAAGAAATCAGTGGGATTGATTATGCAGCAATGGAGGCCTGAATACTCCCTTTCCTTGAGCCAACCAAAGATCTGGAGACATGAGTCTCAAACATACCATTAGCCTTTATTAATACAGGCATTAGGCTATCGGTGACAGCAGTAGCCGTTAGGATGTAGCCGGGGCTCGTCATTCCAGTAGCCAGTGCGGGAGGAGCCAGCCATCCTTTGCTGTGATCCAGCCAGATCTCGCAAGCTAGACAAGGTTAGATCGTGTTGGGATGCTGATGTCCCTGGAAGACCTCGGCGCTACAGGAAGCGTTGATGGTGTCACACAGTCTGGACTGCTCTCCCCGCTATCCGTACTAAGCCTCTGGCTACAGTTGGGATGCTGACTGCTTGTCATCATTAAAGATCCCATGCCTTGCTTTATAAACGTAAGGCAGTTAACCTCTCGGTGCTGACCACATTTGAATGGTCTGCCTGCGTAGCCCCCACCCTGCTGTTTCAGTCCTATACCACATTCCTCACTTGCTGCCCCAAACTTCTGTGTATTGCCGCAGGCTGTTCAACAGCTGCTGCGTTTCAGGGCCTGATGACATTTTCTCACCTTATCTTGTTGTGAGGTTTAACTAACGTTTGTAACGTGCTTCGAGGATCTTAGACAGTGGGTGCTGTAGGGCAACCGAGTCCAATATCATTATTAATAAGCACTCCTATAGTAGCATCTAGTGGACTCCTTAACATTTCAGCGTTAGTGCCACACAGCGATGGGCCATCTCTGATCATCTCAATGGGGGCTGATAGCCTGGCCTGGGATTTCCTGTTGGATGCTCTGAGAGCATTTGGCTAGCGGGGGCAGGAACGGGAAGTGTTGCTGGATTCTCTTCCCAGGGCTTCCATAATAACTAGCGGCAGGACCACAGAGTAGTTCCTGCATCCTAGGGGCAGGGTTTCTTGGTCTCTCCACTCCTCTCTTGCTCTGCGTATTTGAGCCGCTGGTGGGTGGTGCCATACTCCACACACGAAGTGCTGTTCTATTTATTACACCCACAAGCTAGCCCTGATCCAAAGAGTGGAAGGGGTTTGGTCAAGCTGTCTGGTTCGAAGGTTAATTTAGGAAAATCAGAGGCTTACCTATACCATCTCCAGATCAAATTCACAGGTGAGTCTAAGGCAGTGTAATGTCTCTTTTCCCACTGCAGCCTAGTCTACGTGAGGCCACGTACTGGCAGATTCTCCAGTGTTTCAGCTAGTGGTAGCAGAATGGGAGAAAAGAGTAGAAACCATGTATAGCAAAGGCTTCCATGGCCAACAGCATTTTTAGCACCACATCCTGCAGCCCCCGTCTGAGCACGGTTAGCTGACACGCTGTTAAAACCGCCTTCAGCCGCGTGAGCCCTACCCCTGGTCGTGGTGGTGGTGGGGGTGTACTGGCCTTAGCAATGGTGGGAAATGTTACCCGAGAAAACCTAACGTCAACTGGCTTAGTCTTCGACTCACCCCCACTGATACCTCTTTACACATCGCCTCCGACTCTGGTTTTGAGTGGGTCCCTCCTCAAATCCAAGGTGGTCATCTCAGACTGAAGTTTTAGGAACCAGAGACACCTGCCTTCCACAAGGAAAATGGGAACCCTGACTCGGGGAGAGGAACTTCTCTGCTCCAGATGTCTGTTTTCCTACGGCTTTGTTACGTTCCCCAGGCTCTCCCGAACTCTGAGTCCAGACCGAAGGATACAATGCAGCTGGAGTTTTACTGGCGATGGCATTGGGGGCTGTCGCTCAGGAATCAGTTTGCAATCGGCCATGTCTCTCTAGGGACAAGGGGCGATTCTCGTTTCCCTGACAGTTACATAATAGGGCAGCAAGGAATAGAACATCCTGGCAAGATCCCCCTCAGCGTTCCTGACCAGGACGTAGGTGCAACTGAAGTAGAGAAAGCTCCTGAACCGCAGCAGTGAATCCTGCCTCCACGGGTTGGGGCGAAATGATCAGGGACTCCTAGGGGCCCTGGGAGTGGATGGTATGGTAAGAAGAGCCTTTTCAAAAGGATGCTGCTGAGCTGGTGCCCCCCAAAAGGCAATGGTGCCCCCCCAGTTTGGAGCACAAGAGCACTTAAATGGTTTCAACAGGCGGCCCCAAATCTGTTCCAGCTGTAAGTAGGGAGCAGCAATAAGGGGGCAGCCCTGGAGGGAAGTGACCATCTGTGTAGGAACATTCAGCATTTAGTATTATAATGCACATGTATAAAGTGCCTCTCACCTTGGTATCTGGGCTTAATCCTGCTCCCACTGAAGCCCTTGGCAAAACTCCCAGTGACCTCAGTACCGTCAATCCTCTGCTTGCAGGGCCTCACTTGCCATTTCCTCCAAATCAAATTACCAAGGGGCTGATTGGATTGCAAACATGTTTAGAAAATGTTTTCATTGCTGCTTTTTAAAATCTCCTTTATCCTAAGTTAAAAATAGGGCCTGAGCCGGCAAAGTTTGGGCTGCAGATCCTGATGTAGGTTCTGAACTTAGCCAGAGTCTGGGGGCTGGTTCTGTCTAGAGATGAGAGGGTTGGTGCAGTCCCACCTCTAGTTAAAAAGCCAACTGTAATAACTTGCAATCAACTGGTGACCAGATGTCCCGATTTTATAGGGACAGTCCCGATTTTTGGATCTTTTTCTTATATAGGCTCCTATTACCCCCCCACCCCCATCCTGATTTTTCACACTTGCTGTCTGGTCACCCTAACTGGGACAAAGTGCATGGGTGGGGGAGAGGGGCAGGGTGTGTGTGGCCGGGAGGGAACGGGAAGGAAGCAAATTAAGTCATCACTGCAGAGAAACGTTGTCCAACAATGTGATTTGCGCCATCCAACACACAGTTATAACAGACACCCCTTATCTGTGTCTGATCCGCTCACACATACTTATTCAGATAACAGAGAGCTTATTTTTTTTGGAGAGAGATTGATCTATACGTTGCAGTTCAAATAAATACAAAAAGGCGGCCAAATCTGCCTATATACATTCCAGTGAACTCCTGTGTTTCGTGGGTGGTGAGCGTGGAGGGAGAGATGAACAGCTGGCATTTTACCCTACAGATAGAGGTAGAGGGGGAAAGGCTTTTTAATACTGGTTCGGAGAACTGGGTACTTTAAGAGGCAAGCAACAAAATCTAATGTCCATGCGGAATTAGAGGAGGTGGGGGAAGAATGCATGGCGATAGTCTATCCAACACCTCCATACTGCTGTGACAGGTAGGTTAAAATGTTAACAGCGAAGGTAATTAACCATTGGAACAGTTTACCCAGAGTCATGGTGGACTCTCCAACACGGGCAATTTTGCAGTTAAGAGGGGATGTTTTTGTAAAAGATCTGCTGTAGGAATCCTTTTGGGGAAGTTCTCAGGGAGGTCAGACTAGAGGAGCTTATTGGTCCCTTCTGGCCCTGGAATCTATGACTCTATGAAAATGTTCCAGATCAATAGACATTTTAAGTATAACAAGAGGTTAATTTCAGTGCTAATTAAAACAAAGTGTTTCGCTTAGTAAGTCCCCGGTTAGCTTTGAAGGCAGTGCTGTCCAGGAGAGAGAGCACTAGACACGGATGCAGAAAACCTGGGTTCTATACCACATCCATTGATGAGCTTGGCCAAATCACTTCCCCGCTTGGTGCCTCGGTTTTCCCCCTCTGTAAATAATGATACTGGCTTTCCTTTGGTAAAGCAGTTTCAGATCTATGGATCTAGCTAATAGGGCTGTAGTGTGAAGGAAGAGGAGGAAGAAGGTCAATGCTATTCGCCCCGAAACGTGTGTAGAAGGGGGCATATATGTTCATAACCAGATTGGGTGTTGGCCATCATGCAGTTGCAGATGCACAAGTGTGTCCGTGAAATTGTTGGACGAGGATTGCTCAGGGCGTTGGCAGCAGACTGTTGAGTCTGTCGCCGCTTGGTTGGGAGTTCAAATCCAACCCAGGCTGGCAGCGACTGGAAATTGCGACATGCCATACGATTGCTGTTTGGTGGTTTCTGTGAAATGAGTTTGATCTCAGTCCAGTTCTCACTGAACAAATACCCATGTTGCAAAAACCAGCACAGAACTTGGGCCACCGCGATTATACTGCCTTTTCCCCAAGGCACCTCTAGCTTGGGGTGGGGGCATCGTGATTGGCTAGTTTGTGGAAGACTCACGTGGTCCTTGCCCATACTGTACCCAGTCTGTGGAGAAAGCGGGCTTCAGTCTCCAGGTACCTATCACTAGTGCTAAATCCACACACAGATACCTGAAATATATAAGCTAGAATAAATATCGGGCTGTAGGTCACATGTGCAGTGTGGAAGACGTAAGAACCCGAAGCTGAAGTCAATGGGAGTTGTGAGTGCTCGCCACTTCTCAGGATTACGTCTTGTGCAACTGGGCTTTGCAAATCCCATATTTTAGCTGCCCATAGAAATAACTTTCTGGCTTTGCGCGTGGAATTCTGTGCACTAGCCCTGCTAAAATGGGCACCTCGGCCCAAATCCTCATCTCCTGGCAGCTAGTTCCCCATTGACTTCACTGGGATCAGGAGTTAGGCCTTTAAAATGCACTTGGAAAATCTAGGTCTACAGCTGCTGGCACTTTCCATAATTCTCGCTCTGCCTCCGTCTCCAGAGCCTCCCAGTCGGCCAATGGGGGTAGGGGTACTGAACTGGGAGTCAGGAGAGCTAGGATCAGTTCCCAACCCTGCCACCGATCTGCTGGGTGACCTTGGGCAAGTCACTTTCCCTCTGGTTCCCCTCCCGCACTTTGTCTTGTCTTGCTAGATTGTAAACACTTAGAGGAAGGGATAATCTCCTCACTATAGGTGTGTAGAGCACCTGCTCAATGGGAGCCCAAACTCAGTTGGGGCCACTGGTTGGTACAGCAATACAGATAATTATAATACACAATACACAGACACAAGCGGACGCAGGCTCTCTTTGAACATGCAGGTTGAACAGGCCCTGCCCCGTAAACTTGGGGGGGATTTTCAAAAGATTCTAAATCACTTCAGCAACCTCAGTCCATGTGACTTAGGTGCTTAGGAGCCTACATATGTAGGACTTAGGCTCCCAAGTGTCTAAGTTACTTTTAAAAATGGGACTTAATGCCTAAGTCACTTAGGCACTTTTGAGTATTTCACCTTTGGTCCACATTACAGCTGTCAGAGGAATGGGTGGATTCAAAAACCTTGGGATACTTGTCAGCCTGTGTTTTCACGAAGGATCCCGCCAGATACTGCATTTGGCATAGGAAGCGAGTGTGTGTGTGTGTGTGTTTTTCCCAGTCCCGTGTTCCTTAGTTAAATTAGTTGCTAATCTTGAGACCGAGCCTGGCACGATGCATCCTCAATTCAAAGGCTGGGCAAGGAGTCTTAATTACCTGTCGGATATGTTTAATATTCATGTGCTGTTTTTCTAGCAAGAGCTACAGAGCCAGGTATAATTTGTTTAGCAGAGGCAATTTATTGGATGCAGAATGTAAGGAGGGCAGCTTAATCTTGTTGCCATATGTGGGATAAGGACACTCGAGTGGTGATTGTTCTGCAAAGTTTGCTTCAGCATGGTAGAAAAATCATATGAGTCAATGTGGGACTCTGGGGTGGCTGCCAGAATAGACACAGTCCTGCAACCCTTACCTGAGTTTGAATCATTTCAGACTAGGCTGGGCAAAGCGTGGGAGAATCGATTCAATGCTGGGGTGTAGAGAAGCTTGTTGAGATTGGATTGCAAGATCAGGCCTCTTATCTGGGCCAAAGCCATGTGAGTGGAGATCTGTGACACGGATTGGCACTGCGGGTTATCCCTGAAGACATTTTGTAGCAATCTGAGAGCCCTAACTAACACAGGGATGAATCCTGCCTTCGTACAGGACAAAATTTGCCCTGTAATTAAATGCCAATGGGACTGGGAGAGAGAGGGGGGGCATATGCATTCCTGTATTGGAGTCTATTCTTCAGTGCTTTGCCCAGCTTTGTCTGAAATGACTCAAGTGACGGGGCTTCCGGCTCTTCCCTGGGGAGATTATTCCACAGTCTAATAAATCTCTCTGATAGGAAACGTTTCTTGATAACCAGCCACATTTTTTCATTGCTCAGCTTCATCCCGTTTTTCTTAGCATTGCCACCTCAGAGCATCCTAAAACAATCCCTCTCTCTCTCTCCGTGGGCATGATACCTTTTTAATAAGTGTAGGTGGCTAGCCTCTCTCCCCCTTTCGTCGTGATTTTAGCCAAAGATGCTGGGTCGAATCTGGAGTCAGGCCTTCAGGCTCTGATCCTTATTTGGCCCTTTTAATCTTTCTTCATAAATCAGTCCCTGCAATACTGGTAGTGCTTGCTTTTCTCTGAATTTCCATCAGTGCGTGTGTATGTGTGTATGGTACGGAAAGCCAGGACTGCTCTTGCTACATCGTCTCACTGCTGCCGTATATTCCCTTCCTGCTCCAGGACAAGATACTTCTGCATAGACAGCCTAAAATCGCATTCCACTCCCATCCACCATGGCATGCTGGTATCTAAATTGCTGCCTGCTCTGACCCCTTAGGTATTTTTTGGAATTGCTGATCCAAGCCTCACCCTCCCATTGAATATCTGTGTTTCAGGTTATTTCTTCCACTGGCTGTGTCAGCTTGCATTTCTCCTGCCCGCGATGCTAACCCATCTGATCCAAAGCCCACAGAGCCTTTCCCTTGACTCCAATGGGCTTTGGATGAAGGCCCACATTTTTCAAGGTATTTAGGCCCGCGGAACAGATTTAGGAGCCTACGTCTCATTTTCAAAAGGGGATTTAGCCAAATCCCTTTGAAAAATGAGACTTGAGTTCCTAAATCAGTTAGGCGTTGCAAAACTGAGTGCAGCCGTGCGTGCCTAAATACCTTGACAAGGTATCTGGCCCAGGTCACTATGCCCCTTTATATTCTTTATCTAGTTTCGTTCCTGGTGTTTTACGACACCTCCCAATTTAGTAACATCTGCACCTTTAATTAACAAGGCTTCACCCCTTCTTGCAGGTACTTAATAAAGATGTTAGATAAAAACTTGGGCCTACCAGGGCTGCCTGCATGCTTGACTCCTCCTCTCTGAACTCAGTATAGGAAGGTTAGAGCAGGGGTCTGTGTGCTGGGTGGGGGGATGGCAATGCACATAGCCCATGAACCCATGGAATGTGTTGTTATCGTGGATATTTTGGGGGTGGGGTTGGGGAGGATTTTATGTTGTTACATGGAGGCAATTGTGTGTCTAATTTGGCATTTGCTGTCTCCACCGCAGGTTGTGCATTTCTCACATACTGTGCCAGAGATTCAGCCATCAAAGCCCAGACTGCGCTACACGAACAGAAGACTTTGCCAGGGGTAAGTCCCGGTGGTTGGTGAATTATGATCTATGGGTTTCTTGGCTTGAGCTGGGCCGCGAACTGGAGGGAGCACTGGCTTTGATTCCTTTTTCTCTCTCTCTCTCTCTCTCTCTCTCTCAAAGAGGAGCTTGGTCTGGTGTTTACAACAGGGAGCTGGGAGGCAAACCCCCTGGGTTGGATTCCTGACCCTACTAGAGGCTTATTGTATGACCTCAAGCAAGTCGCTTTGCTCCTCCGTGCCTCAGTTTCCCCATCTGTAAAACGGGGTCTAATGCTGCTTACCCACATCACCAGGAAACGGTCATGTTACAGGGTGGAAGATGTGGCACAGGAAGCTGGTACTTTCTTTAGATGGGCAGCCTGTGAGGAGGAGTCAGGTGGGGCAGGAAATGAGATACGGCATGTGATGCTGGACCCTTTTCCCAGATTCCCCAAGGCTCCTTTGCACATCAGCTACAGCTCCTCGCACGTTTCCTCTGCCGGAGCGACTGGCCCGGTTGTTCAGGGCCGCGGTGTAGAGCCTGACGTGACGTTGAGCTCAATTACTGAGGCTGACTAGACAGCGGAGGAAAAATGTCCCTGCTTATACACAGACCCATCCCGTCGTTCAGAAGAGAAATCCACTGAACGGGTGAGACTGGGAATTCTGGACGCCTGTAGGTAGCCCTCCATACCCTGTGCCCTTTCTGCTGTCTATGGTCAGTATGAAACCTCTATGGAGAGACCAGAGGGATTGTTCAACATGGATACACTCTAAGGTGTGGGGGGATCAGCCCTCAGCTCACCCATATTCATGCACAGATTGCCCCTCTCTGTTGCAAGGCGATGCTATTGTTTTTTTTTTTTTAATTTTTGCCATCCCCATTTTCTGATGGTAGAAGAACCCTGGCTAGGCTGGGCTTCTTTTCTCCCTGCTCTGGGGTTTGAACAAGTGCGCTGAAAAGATTCCTTTGTAGGTGAGTAGGCGGAGGACTCGGGTACTTATAGACAGAAGCTCACCGGAGACCCTGAGCGCTTAAGGCAGCAGGATAATTAATGTAAACCAGGGATCTCTGGAGAGGGGTTAGGAATTCTTAACCATAACATTTCCCCTTTAACTCCTGCAGGACGAGAAAGCTTCCCTCACCTCCCCCAGCCCCTAGAGCCACCCGTAGTTTTTACTGTTCGCTTGCTGCATGGATCTGTGTTTGCAATAGGCAGGAAAGCTCACATGGCTTAATTACAGCTTAATGGAGTCTTTTTTGGAAGCTGTCATTGCTGTTATTGGCTGTGGGTGTTCCAGGTTATTTTAGGGCACAGATGAGAGCCGAAGAGAAATACATTCTTAAATATTATTTGACTTAATTTTCTTCGGGGGATAAGTTAGCATTCAGGATAAGGCGTAATAACTTTCCACAAGCATTCGCCCAGCATGGGATCTAGAGAGGGAGGAAGCATTATACCAGTATAGAAATTATACAGGTCATGGTTTAGTGCTGTAACTCAACACGCGGTGGACAAGAACTTCATCAGGACAGTAGCTGCAGAGCAAACACCACAGACAGTATAAGTAAGGCTCAGTGTCTTCCATGGTAGTCTGGGCCCTAGATTTGGCAGCAAGACCTGTGGATTCTGCTTCAGCTTCCTTTACACTCAAAATGGAGATTCCTAGTGAATGAAACCTAAAAAGAACAGGACGAGCGGTAGCCCCTGCGTTGCCTAGTGTGAGAGTAAGTGCAAGTTATTTTATACTATCTCCAGGTTTTGACAGAACTGCAGATTTTATTTTTGAATTGACAATGCAAAACTGCTTTGTCAGAGAAGCTGAAGGTTGTTGGCATCTCGATGTGAGGATATGTCAGGCTTTTGGTACGCGGGGGGCATAGGTAGCTGCTGGGGATTGTGGGAAATGCACACTTGCTGGCTGTCCCTAAACCGATCAGTATCAAAATGGTTAACAATTACTATGTCATCATTGGGCTTCAGGGTTAACGTTGGGATGAACTGGCCTCAGTGCAGGGTTCCTCTAACCTTAGCCAAAATCCAGAATTAGAGGGCTTCAGGTTCAGAATGAAAAGGGAGAGGTGGCCAAGGACAGAATATGGAACCTTTCACCTCCTGGTCCATGGTTCTAATATAGCCCATGTTGTGGTTGAATTTTGTTGTTGCTTGGTGGCTGTTTAATAGCCTGCCTAAAATGCATTTAGTTGGTTTCAGTCCACTTCCCTGTGGACAGCTGTCCAGATCTCAAAAGCCATCACCACAGTTGGCACAAATTGGCCCCCTGATTGGCTCTCTCAACACAGAGACCAGTGATTGATCTTGACCGTTAAGGAACACGAGTATTAATCTGTGGATTTCTCAGCCTGAGCTAGGGTTATAAGGTTGGAATCAAAGAGGAATGGCCTTGATTTGTTTTCTTGTAGCTCTCAGGAGCGCAGTTTGGCTAGAGTGGTGAACTGGGAACCAGGACTCCTGAGTTCTATTCCAAGCTCTGTTGCTGGTTGGCTCTGTGCCCTTGGTCAAGCCATTTAACCCCCTCTGGGCCTTATTCTGACTTACACTACAGCCCCTTTGCACAGCTCTGGCAGTGTAAGGCAGCCCTGGTGTAAATGGGAATCCAGCCTATGGTATCTCATCTTATCCATATGTAAAATCTATTGGGGGTTTATTCTGCTGTCCATCACTGTAGTATCCGAGCAGCTTCCATGTAAAACCAATAGTAAAGTCCACAGAGGACTTCCTGGAGTCTCGGGCAGTCCTTCCCTTTTGGGTCACAACTCTGCTTGCGGTAAGGTTTTTGATTTTCTTTTTTTTTTTTTTGGTGATTGGTTGGGGTTTACTGGACAGAAGGGGGGAAGCCCGTGTTGTGAGTGTCATTCGTATGGTGGCAAGTTGAAGAGGAAGGTTTTGCAGCATTTCTTAAAGATGGTCAGCCTGTGGGTTCACCTGGTCTCCACTGGGGGTTTATTCCGGAGCCGGATCCCCCTCGACCGAGAATGCTCTCGCGTGCTTTGATCTGAGCTCTGTGGGCTGCATTGTCCCAGAGGGGTGCAGCTGTCGCAGTGGTTCATGATCAAAATGCAGTCTTTAATGTAGCCGAGGCGTGATCAATGAATTGCTTTGAAAATTAAAACCAAAGCCTTAAACTGGATTCGGGACTGACTGGGAACCAGCGGAGGGCCTGGAGCGTGGGTCTGACGTCCTCATGGCAGCCTGAGCCATGGAGAAGGCCGGCAGCCACATTCTGTACCAGCCAGAGCCTGTGCATCATCTGCACAGTCCGTTTCAGATCCAGTGATTCACAGTAATCCAGCCTGGAGGTGACCAGTGCGTGGATCCCTGTGGCCAGATCCTGGTCTGGGAAGAAGGGGTGGAGATCCCTAGCAAGCTTTTAGCTACTGGTGCTGCCTGGTCATCCAAGCTTAGTGAGGAGTCAAATGGGACCTCGAGATTTTCACCCCACTTTGATGAATGGAGGCGATGTGCGTTCATTGGAAAATGGAGACAACGGGCCATGTCTCCAGTACAGATGCTACAGCGGCACAGCTACGGTGCTGCAGACACTTGCTAAAGCCACGGAAGGGGTTTTTCCATTGCTGTAGTTAGTCCACCTCTCCAAGAGGCGGGGAGAGTTCTCCTGTCAATCTAGCAGTGTCTATGCCAGGGCTTAGGTCAGCTTAACTCTCTCAGGGGGGTGAATTTTTCACACTCCTGAGCAATGTAGCTAGATCAACCTAAGTTTTCGGTGTAGACCAGTTCAACATCTCGGCCAGTTCTTTTGCTTTTTGAATGGCATCACTTCGGTTTTGGCTGGGCTCTGCTTGAGCCAGCTGTTCTCCATCCAACCTAACCCTAACCCTAATTTCCAGTCGACATTCTGACATGTTAGTCGTGGTGTTTGCATCAGCTGAGAATGAGATCTACAGTAGAATGTCATGGGCATATTGTCGGTAGCTGAGTGCATGCATCTCACTAGCTCTTTCAGTGGTCTCGTGTAGATTTTGAAGAGAAGAGGGGATAGTATGGATCCCAGTGGGACGCCGCAGATTAGGGGCTTTTGAGTACCTGTTGCCTTTCTCTGAACACTGTTGGAGAGGAAGGATTGGAGCCACTGTAGTGCGGGGGGTGACAATACTTGCCTGGCTTGCAAGGAAAAGTGCTTGGAGATCCTTAGAGGAAAAGTGTTATACAAGGGCAAAGTATTCTGTTATTTCCAACATAAAAATGTTGTTCTTCATCCCCATAGTTGAACCGTTCACAGGTACTGTTTCAGAGTGATGCTGTATCAGATGCTCCCTGGAAATACGATGCACTGTGACACCCTAAATTCCACCCTAGTATAACACCCTGGAGGTCAATTTTATTGCACCAGGAATGATTTTAGCTCATTCTACATGAAAAAAGTTCAAAACTGTCCCCGGGCATGGCCAAGATCCAAACTGACAATATCTCAAAGACCCTTATGCTTTGGGAACCCTAACCAAGATGGGTTTCCAGAGCCTTCTGTAGTTATCTAGAAGCCAGTCTCATCTCTCGCTGCTGTACAGTTTTTGCAATTCTGTGCCATAGAGTCTCAGCTAGTCACCCTTGGCACCAGGTTCTCAATTTTTCTCCTAGGCTCTTGAAATCTCAAATCAACCAGAGACGATTTCAAACTCCTTTAGCCAGGTGAGACTAGATCACCTTAAACAAATACTTGCCTAGTTCTTCCAAAACAAGTGGAACACGATTCAGTCAGTCAAGATCCTGGTGGCACGGAACTGAATATAGACTGAGGTCCATCTTCCAGCTAGTGGAAGGTTTTGGAGGATTTGGGTTTATTTTTAAGGCATCCTAGGGCTTGACTGTGTGGAATTCAAAGCAACACGTGGTACTCCGGGAACAGCTTTGGGCAGGCTAGCTCGGATAGTCAGAGTAAGTTCGAATAATACCAGGCTGGGCCAAGTGGGCCTCTTTGATTGTGTTTGGGATCTAGAGCGAGTGGAGCATCACAAATACTGAAGAGAGCTAAACAGCTCATCCTGGCCCCAATGCCTCACAGGCACTGCAGCTTCTGACCTATAATTTTCCATGCATCCTTGGCTTAGTAGCCAAGGTGGATGCCCCATTAGGCAACCATCTACGCCGGGCACAGAGCTGGGTCCTACGCAGCATTGGATGTAGGGCACGCCAAAACTCTGCCCTTTACTCCAGATGTGGAGTTGGCCTCTGGATTCCACAGCTGCTCTGCAAACCTCCCACTTCGAATTCCCCAGCCCTGCAGACTGACTGGGGAACCTCAGAGCCAAGATGGAATCTTTTCCATAAGTCCCACGAGCCCTGCGGACTCTGCCCCAACCCCGGTGGAAGCGGATCATCCTGAGAAAGAAATGGATAGTAGCTAAACTCCTTTCCCAAGATCATGCTGTTGAGGGTGACAAGTGGCTCAGAAACGTATCTCTAGGAGGTCTGGATGGAGGCAGGATCTTTGGTTCTGAGCAGCAGAGCACCAGGCCCTTGGCCTTCTACTTAATCTATTGTACTCACAGGGTGCCAATCAGTATGTAGGTGCAGTGGCCATCACCCTCTCTTTGCTCCCCAGTGCACTTACCCTTGGCTGGTTGAAGTGATATTATATCTCAATAACCCATGCCTTTGATTCATGATTGTGCCTTCACTTACAGACTTCTGAAAGGAACCGAAGAGGTTATTAATGACATGCAGTGATCACACGCGCCAAAGTTAAAGCTTCTCGCTAAGTGAAATTTGAGGGAAAAGCAGCCAGCTTTTCAATATTTCGGAGAAACGCTTTGTGTCTCTTTTCATTTGCAGCCAGACAGTTGCAAATTGCATAAAATTGCTCCTGAAGCAGAAGAGGGGAAAAGGGGGGGGAGGGGGAAAGTGTGATTCTTCTGGCAAGGTACAGTATCAGTTTTATATCTATGCAGAACAAAGAAGGGCTTGCTGAAAGGTAGGCAAATAAGTGGCAGAAATTGGTATTGATCCAAGCAGGGAATGGGGCAGGTTGAAGAGCAGCAGTGGGGGTATGGAGATGCATGGACGTGGTGAGAGCCTGGGAACGCAGGGACACGAGAACGGAAAATGACAGGGAGGCAGCAACACTAGAGCAGAGAGACGCTGGGAATGCACCAGGGGTTGAGATGCAGCACAGCTGGCGCCTATGGATGGTGCACAAGGAGCAGCACCAGAACGTAAGGACACGGCATCTGATTTGCCTCTTGCTCCTGATCTGGCGCTGATGCGAATCAGAGCAAGGCAACGCACTGGGGTTAACAGAGATAACAGTTAACAGAGTGGGACTGGCTGGCTTGAAGGGAGCTAATCATGGGGTTGCCAGACTTTCACCTCTAATGCTGGGGTGAATCCGGCCTAGGTCAATGTCTCCAAAGCTGCCTCTCCATGCATGATCTACTGAGCCAGCTGTGCTCATCCAGGATGCTGCAACTGACAGTGCCTGGGGAAGCTTTCGGGAGCTCGGTTTAGGGCCTGAAGCTTGAATGGAGATGAAGGCTGGACTCCAATCTTCCATTCCTGCGGTGGTCACAGCAGGTCATCATTTGGGCCCGGCATCAGTGCAGGGTGAGGGAAGCTTGTACAGCCATTGCCTGTGCTGTCCCCTTTTTGTGGGTTTTTTCAATAGAAATCCTCAGCCTCCCGCACATTTCCCCAGTCCTGAGTCCACCAGAGAGGGGGCTGTTCACGGATACACCAGCACTAGAACATAGCAATGCAGGGAACACACCAGGGCTGGCACAGGGATAGCTCAGTGGTTTGAGCATTGGCCTGCTACACCCAGGGTTGTGAGTTCAATCCTTGAGGGGGCCATTTGGGGATTTAGCTGGGGATTGGTCCTGCTTTGAGCAGGGGGTTGGACTAGATGACCTCCTGAGGTCCCTTCCAACCCTGATATTCTATGATTCTACAGTGAAACAGCACCACAGCATGAAGACACTGGGCCAGATTCAGCCCCGGCTAAGAAGTGACTGCAATTCACAGTCACTTCAGTGGGAATCCCATTGGCTTATTCCACTGGTGAATCCGGCCCAAGGGGAGAGCAGGGGAATAGAGGGGCTTAACCGAAAGATGCAGCAGAAGCATGCATAGAACGGACATTGGGAAAATGGGCTGCCAAGATAAACATTGGGAACTGGAGAGCTAGTAAGACTGAAGCTCGACACCAGCTCCCACATGCTGCCTCAAAGGGCACGCCTGTGTTCTCTTCCTGCGCGCCAGTGGGTGCCCTCCCCAAGTGGAAATGCACAAGCACGTATGCAGTGCCCATGGCAGAGCGTGGGCACATTGTTCAGCTGGAGGTGTCTTTCTCTGAGCAGGCTCCCACCCACGCGTGTGAACAAAGACACCCACCCCCACACGTACACACACTTCTTCCCAAACACGCCCACGCTCCCCAATGCAATGGCACATACACGTACACATTTTCCATGCATGCACAAATGTGGGCCCTCCCCAGCCTCACGTATACACACGTATGTGCGGGAACACACCAGCCTTCACATGTGCTCAGCCCACTGCAAATTTCCCCACTCAAACCCTGGCCCCTCATCATTGCTTTGCTGAGGATTTCCAGCCAGGCCTGGTTTTTCCATGTGTGCGTTGTTGTTGTAGGAGGGTTTTCTATCTCTCTCTATTTGCATCGTTCGGAAAGAGGAGCTGCAGCAGCCTGGCTGTCAGGAAGTGAGCGGCACCGCTAGTGGTTGCCATGGGAACTGGGAGTTAATTAAGGCCTGTACGCAGAGGCCTGGGTGGAGAGGTCCCCATCACAGCCTAGTTCTGAAGCACAGAACCACCGGCCTCCTGTTTCTCGACAACAAAAGAACATTAAATGAGCAGGGGCCCATCTCTCCCAAATCACTGTAATTAAGCTGCAGTGGGGGAGGGGGTGACTGCGTAACAGGTGCTGCCGTGTCCCGCAGCCATTCGGGTTCGAACTCTTTGGAGAACAGCAGATACCTACAAACAGGAGCCAAGTTTTGCTTCGCAGGTCTGAATGATGTTGTTCTGGAGGGGGATGCGATGGGTCCCACTCCTCTCCCAGCCTTAGTAAAAACCCTCTTGGCCAGAGACTAAAGCTTCTGGGGAATTTCTCAGGCCCTTGGGCCCATCTCTGAGGTCTCAGGACCTTCAGCATCACTCCAGGGGCTGCGGGTAGAATGTCTGAGGGCATCTCGACACTTGGCAGTGATGCAGAATTGGCTAGAGGAGCAGTGGAGATATGGGTCCTGTCCAGTCAGTTCCTAGCCCTACTGTCATCCAGGCTCCTTCCAGGCAGGGAATCAATGTATCTGATTGGCTAATTCTTTTGCAAGGGTCAGAGAGAAAATGGGGCAGATGGTGGATGATGGAGTCCGCCAAGAGGGAAGTATCAGGGTTCTCCCATTATGCATCATTGGCAGGACTGCCCCGAACACTGCTAGAAGGAACGCCCCCCCCCCCTTGGGTACCAGTAAGACCAGAGGGGGTGATGACCCTTCTTATGCAAATGGAGAGCATCCAAGAGGGGAGAGCTAGATGTGGGTGAGAGGAGGAAAGGATGCTGTTGGTAAGAGTGTAGAGGAGAACTTCATACAGGAGGCTGCTGTGATGTTAATTTTCCCCACGAGGGAAGATCCCTTGCCTGATGTCCCCCAACAGGCTCAGACAACTTTATTCATCACCAGTAGGATTGGTTTCAGAGTGGTAGCCGTGTAGGTTTGGGAGAGTTTAATCCATTTGAACAGCACAGGTACTGTAGTCTCTGATCGCCACACCCAATCCATCCTTGTGCAACAACATGGGACACCTTGGGTTTCAGACTAAGTTGGCACGAGGACTCTTTCTTGTTCTGTTTCTGCTGAATGGGGACAGTATCCCCAGAAGAGCTTTTCCCCTGGATTTGAGTGGGGGTGACTAGCAAAAAATAGGAGATGGGGGAATGGATGGGCTGCTGCCCCCCAGGACCTCAGTTGGGGCAAGGGGGTAGTTGGGTTCCCCTTACTAAGCTGTCAAGACCAGAAGGGCCTGGAGTAAAAGACCACCTGAAAATACTTGGGGTGAGTTACCCTAGTGGGGTGTGTCTCCCCAGGCCTCGGGGAGCCTGGGATCCTGGTCAGGGGGAATGGACAAACTTTCTTGGTGCATCTGTACCAGCGGCAGGCGAAGACTTGAGCTGGAGATGCCTGCCGCCGCCCATCTAGCTGGAGCTGCCTTAGCCTACTTGGCGTTGTGAGCCGCTCCCAGTCACGAGATGGGAGCTTTTAGAAGCCTGGTGATAATGATCTCGCAGATCCTGGAGTGGTGTGAAGCTGGCCTCACTAGACGATGAGGCTCCGGTGCAGGGGCTCAGGTGACGCTGAGCACTAAGTGTATGTGCTACACAGAGCAGTAGCGAGTCTCAGGTCCCTTGCATGCCTGCTCCCTGACAGTGCATAGGGTAGGGCAGAGATGGAGATCGCACCATTCTCGTTGCGTTACCAAGACGCTTAGCTACGCGCCCGCCCCCCTCCCTTCCGCCTCATTCCTGTTCTGTGGTGGGAGTAACGGGGTGACTGCACCGCAGCGTTTTATGAATGCAGCTCCCTTGCTCTTCCTCCGGTCCTGCCTGACATGTTTCACTTTGCTCTGAGCAGCGACCTAGCCCTGTGGGTTAGAGCATCGCCAGTCAAATAGGAGAGGGGCAACAAGTGGCCAGGAGCCCAGCACAGAGGCTCACTATTAAGGAGGGACCATTAGATCATCTAGTCTGGCCTCCTGTGGATCACAGGCCATGAAATTTCACCCAGATACCCCTATATTAAACCCAGGGACTTAAACCAGAGCATTTCCTCAGAAGACCTTTCCACAGGCAGAGAGCAGGAGAGACAGAGGGGCCACTCAAGTAAGATTGGGTCGGGGCGGTTTAAGGGATGCCATGGCATTGGGTGTTGTAGATATGCATATAGAATAATAATAAAATCCCAACCACAAAAACAAAACAAAGACCCTGAAGGGCAGGGTCTTGGGAACTCTGCTGAAGCTAGATCAATTGAGACTAGAAATAAGGTGCACGTTTGATGATTGTCCATTGGCACACCTCACCTAGGGATGGGGTGGCTTCTCCATTAATTGAAGTCTTTTGAATCAAGACGGGATGTCTTTGTAAAAGAGAGGCTATCGCTCAAGCAGAAGTTCTGGGCTTGATGCTGAGATTAGTGGATGATGTTCTCTGGCTTGTGCTATGCCGGAGGTCAGGTTAGATGATCACAATGGACCCTTTTGGCCTTCAAATCAATGAATCTGCTCTAGAAAAGCTTTCAGTGTGTTTAGTTATGTCAGTGCAGGCTTGGGCGAGAGGTTATGGGCCAGCTTCCACTCTTGTTTAGCCCAGCGTAAATCCAGACTGACTCCTGCTGAAGTTGGTGGCGTTACTTCAACACCCATGTCAACTGGATTTGGTACTGGATTTTTCTTTCCGTGAGTTAGATTTCTTTTGGGAAATGTGATTTAGATTTCTTTTGCAGCATGTGGAAAGGACTCCAGGAGAGTTGGCACACTCTTCTTACCACCTTTCAGACCCTCACCTCCAACAAGACCAATTGTAAGGGGCAAGGAAGGACCCAAATGATGGGGAAGCTCATTTGATGTCCGTGGCCTCGGGTGTGCTGCCCTCAGGCATGCTAAAGGTGAGGGTCAAGTGAGGGCAGAATGGCCAGTGACTCATCCCATCAAACAGCCCACTTCAGGATGCGTCTGCCCAAGAGCCTGCTGTGCGAAGAGGCTCGTAATTGCTGCGATGGGATGGACTCCCCTGTTGGTTATCTGATGATAATGCACAGTAATGGCGCTGTCACTTCCATAGGGATATCAGGGAGATCCAAAGACTTTCCGAGTCACAGTGATAAGGAGCTCGCCTTGCTGGCGGAGTGGCAGGAGCAGGAGCGAAGACGGGGGTGACTGATTGCGTTAAGGAAAAAGTAAGAAGCTGCAGAGCACCTGAGGAGGTGAAGCGACTGATCTGGTGTGTCATTGTCCTTCACTCAGCCTGGATGTCTGCACACTGCTGTCTGTCATCACTCAGTGCTCGTCTTCCAGAGGCACGGGGACAGCTTCCTTCTCCACCTGCCTGTCACTCACAGCCAGCTGGGCCAGGAAAAGGAAGACACTCTGCCTGAAACGATGGCCTTCAGCAGGGGCTCGTGTGAAATGAATTGGGGATTCTCAGTCCGGTTCTCAAAGGACAATCTACCACCACTCTTGGCACTAATTCCACAAAGGTTGGGTCTAGCAGTTAGAGCAGGAGACATAGAGTCAGGACCCCTGGGTTCTTTTCCTGGTTCTGCTCCAGACTTCCTGTGTGACTTTGGGCAAGTCACTTCCTCCGCCTCCGTTTCAAAATGGGGACAATGATACTTACCTACCTCACGGGGGAGGGGAGTTGGGCGGGCGAAGTCTTTAACGTTCTTAAAGCGCTTTGAGATGCTCAGCTGGATGGTGCCAGAGCAGCGTTCGGTTAGTACCATATTAGTGGCCAACCTTACTGATGCTCTCAGTGGAGACCACCAAGGACTGAAAGCTCAATGAAGACTAAACTCCCCTTTTCATCTGCTAGGTGAGGATTGAGCCCCATTGATAGAGTAGCGTGTGGGGACGTGCAGAAAGATACACTCTGCCGCTGTTCACCCTTCATGTTCCACCCTTCGTGTTCCATCATCGCCTGCCCAGATAAAGGCAAGTGAGGTTCCGAACCCTGGTGCTTTGAATGGATGTTTAGTGGCTGTGATGCAATAGGCAGGGAGTTCTAAACTGGCCACCAGAGAACCAATGAGTCAATGCTGAAGACCCATGCCCTGATCCTGACAAGTCCCTGAGTGCTCTTGTTTCTAGTGAGGGCCCTACGGAGCCAGCACACGCTGTGTTTGTTTCATGGTCTCTGCCTCTGACCTACTTAACGCCGCTGGGTTACCCTGTGTTGCACCTGAGGGCCTATTCTACATCACTTACACGTAATTAATAGAGAGCGAGGCCTGCTCCTCCCTTGGGGCTCTCGCCCTCTCTGCAGCACATGGTTTGCTGAGCATCGCGGCCTGACGTCCCAGGAAGCAGGAGGGGACGGTCTCTCCCTCTCCTGGAGGAGATAGCTGCGGAGCTGTTGGGTCACTGGGGTGGCCGCTCACTCGGTGCCTCTGTGTGGCCGTTTGGGGGCTGCTCATGCCCAGGAATGCTCTGGGGGAAATGGTGCATTTTGTGGAGCAAATTGTAATCAGCTGGAATCAAAGCCCAGAGGCTTTACTCACTCCTTGCTCACTAGGAAACCTCCCATGGACTTGTGCTCCTTAGTCCCCTTGACTTCAACAGAAGTTTTGCCTGGATCTGCTCAGCAGGTAGGGGGGCTCCAGGGGTGACATCCTGGCCCCATTGGAATCTATGGGGAAACTCCCACTGCCTTCATGCGGCAGAATTTCATCCCAGGCATCCTCACTCCCAGCAATTGCATCAGAAAACAGGAGCGGGAATGTCACAGTAAAGGAGCTGGAGTAGCCACCAAATCCCTCGCCCAACTGGGCTTCCTATTCCAAACCCTACAGGAGCACGGAGCGGGGTGCAATTTATCTTGTAATTTATACAGAATCACATCGTAAAGGCCTCTTACTGTCTCCCTCACCGGGAAAGGAATTGGCTGCTCTGGGCTGTCCTTCTGCTCCTCCCACAAGGCAGCTCCTGACCATTTGGGGATCGGCATGAATTCTGAAGGACGAGCTTTCTAACGTCCGAATGCAGATAGCCTGCTAACGCACCTGCGGTCAGTGCACCCCTCGATCCCAGCCAAACCGACTGGGCGCTGCCCAGTGGGAGCCCAGGGGAGAGAAATGCATAGGCACTCTGTGTGTGCGTGTGTGTGTGTGTGTGTGAGAGAGAGAGAGAGACACACACACACACACACACGCACGCACAGATGGATTGGTATGTGTGCATGTGACAGAGAAGGGGGTAGTGCCGGAGAGAGACACAGTGTGTGAGTGTGAGAAAGAAGGTGGGGGAAAGAAAGCAAGAGATGCATGCACAGATTGGTGTATGTATGTGCGAGGTAGGGTGAGGGGACAGACACACACGGAGCGTGTGTGTGTGAGAGAGAGAGAGAGGAGGGTAAGGGGGAGAGACACACTCAGTGGGTGTGTCGGGGGGGGGGGAGTGGTGTGACAGAGAGAGAGGGAGGGATTGATTAACCAGGTGATGTTCCCTTGCTGGTGTGTCTGGCCACACCACCACCATGTCGCTGGGAGCGCTTTGCAAGGCCATTGGTCCCCTGCCCGGTGGGTCACAGAGCTGACAACGCTGCCTATCATTAGCGGCAGGTAGGAAGCGCTGCGAGGCACTGGCGGTGAGGGGCGGGGGAGCGTGGCCCTTGCCGGCCCAGCAGCGTGTGCTAAATGTTAATGTGATATTCTTCAGAAATGAATAAATAGGTTAATTTTTAATGCTCATCTAAATAATTTAATGAGGAAAATCAAGCTCAGTCTGCGAGGCAGGCTCAGCCTCATAAATCACTAGCAAAAATCCTCTGAGCCACATGGGTGTGGGCGTGTGTAGTACATGCATGTGTCTGGGTGGGTGGGTCCGGAACATGCATGCATATGTCCGTGCACGTGGGAGATAAGAACGGCCATCCTGGGCCAGACCAGTGGTCAGATGCTTCAGAGGATTTACACGTATGTGTGTGGGAGATGCATGCATGTGTGTGTGTAATACACACGTCTGTGCAGGGGTGCCTGCCTCTGTATGTTTGTGTGTGCGCGCACGCATGTGTCCAGACTGCATGTGTTCATGGTGGGTCTCTGTGTTCATTTGGGCACCGTGAACATAGCTGTGTATATGTACATAGCTGTGCCCATTGGTCTGTACATGTGTGGATGTACATGCCACATCCTGTCTAATGCAGTGGGACATGACAGCTAGAGCCGGGCACGGGGAGCACAAGGTTTTGGTTGTATTTCCAGCTCTGCCACTGACTCACGGGTGACCCTGGACAAGTCACTTCCCCTCCCCATGCCTCGCTCTGTCCCTCTGTAAAATGGGAGGAGCAAATACTCACCTGGCAGCGTAAGGTGCTGTGACTTGAGCTCATTATCGCTCTTTGGTCTGGTCACCCCTCCTAGTGGAGTGTCTCTGGGCAGTGCAGCCCGAGCACACACATGGGCCAAGTTAAAACTGCTGTAGAATTTCCTGGCATTTGTGCATTTAGGTCTCTGCTTGTGGGGCCTTTTGTGGTTTGTTTGCCGTTCTAGCCGTGGTGGAGCTTGAATTAAGGTCCTGTCGCCTCCTTAGCTCTGTGCTGCCATTGCCAGGAAATTCCTGTGATAAGCATGATGCCTCCTCCATGGTTGGGCCGGCGGCGGGGACCTCTCGCTGCAAACGTTAAGCAGAGGAGTCTGAATTTCTTCTCCAAACATAAATGCCTTTCGCTGCTTTGAGAGGCTTCTGTATCTCGTCTCTACCCACGTCTCCCTGAGCAGGTGAGAACGAGCCAAGCCGCCCCTTCGCGGCTCTGCCAGGGAGCCGGGCTTGGCTGGCAACAGATCAACTGGAGGGAGTGGAAGTGGGAAGTGGGGCTTGTTAGAACTCGCTAGGGATTGGGAGCTACATGGGGACGCTCAGCCTGGCCAGAACCTGGTCATCTCGTGGTCAGGCTGGTTCTGGTTGCAGCCCCGAGCCACTGTGAGTGGGTCTGAGGAGTGCTCGGGTCAGCTTCCCGGGGATGAGCGAGAGCAGAGGAGAGACCTCCGTGTGGCTTAGAGGGCGGGGTGAGAGCGAGCTGGGGTCTGCAGAGCGGCTCAGGGAGCCTCCCAGGCCATCTTGGTCACAATCCCAGAGCCAGATGCTGCTCTTAGTTATCCTCATGCACCCCAGGGCATCTGAGACTAGACAGCTGACTCGCAGGCCTCAGTGCATCTCACCCCACTCCCCTATAGCCAGCGATGGGCTCGGAGGGCTTTGTATGCCATCGCTCTGCAGTTCCCACCAGGGGCTGGTTCTGGCCAAGGTCTGCCCCACTGGGGCTCTCGTACGGAGCAGCTGGGGCCTCGGTGGCCAAGGGACCTGTTTACATCATGCCAGTTTATCCTGCCGATCCCGCGAGGGTCGCGTCCCGCTGGCAGAGCCCAGAGAGTCACTGGGAGCAATGGGGGGGGGCTCTTCCCCCTTGTCCCCCCGCATCCCCCCCCCCGCCAGCCCCCTCTCCGAAGATCATATCAAAATGTCTCTTTTGTGCAAAGCGGAGGGAATGCCCCTAAGAGCTGGTTACCATGGCAACCACAAATGTCAGGTTCCATGTGGTGAATAGCCGTTTCCATGACGACAACTCCTTTACCCAAGGTGCCACGAGCTGGAGTGACAGGCCTGCGGGGGGATGGGCGGCCGGGGTAGGGTGGGGGGGGGGGCAGGATGTTCTCAGGTGCTGAATTCCCCTTGGGGTTGTTCCTGAACCTCTCACGCTCCTCCCCTCCCCCTCCCACTGCTGCCGTTAAAGATTCTGGATTCTCCCATATGCAGGCGTAAAGCCATGAGCTTCAATGAAGCCTCCCCCTCCCTGGATTTGCACTGGTGGGGCTGAGCTCAGAGTCCAGTCCCTGCATCTCCCTCCCCATCTGTTTATCTTAATCCCAGGTTTTCTTCCTGGCTAGAAATAAAGCTGGTCCTTGAGGCTGCAGCGGGGGCGGGAGGGGCATGTGTGGGACTTGTACAGCTGTTGCCCCTCCCCCTGAGCCTGTTCCCAAGTGCACATCTGGACGATGCTGCCTGACCGTGCACAGGGACGGCACGGGTTATTGATGCAGACGGCAAGCAGCACCCACGGCCTTGCTCAGATCTCTCAGTCGGGTGTCGGGGGGACTGTCTGGATGAGAGTCCTACTGTGGGAGTCCAGCTTACATCCACGCCTACCCGAACAGACACCCAAGAGACACCCGGGAGGCAGCGCTGGGCTGGAGACTGAATACTGCTGCCTCACGCTAGGGCTTGCACCTAGCAGGGTGACTATGTCCAGAGGCACTCCATAAATCAATACAATCAATCCATAGCAATAAAGGGATGAGTGAATCAGAGGCCAAGCTAAGGGAAGGTGCTTTGCTCTAAAGTCTCCTTGAACTGACAAAGCAGCATGCGGTGGATGGCGAACGGGGTCTTGGGAAAGAAGCAGCCTCTGAAGGCTGGGTTGGGTTTGGTGCCCAGTCACCGGCTTTGTGCAAAGACCAGCGCTTAGCCAGCAAAGTCCTGGGATGCCGCAGGGGATTGCAACAGTCAGCTGGCGCGGGGGGCATTTGGGGTTTGATGATAGTGCTGCCTGCAGAGGGAAAAGCACCGTTCCAGGTTGGCGAGCCGAAGCATTGGGAGCTGGCGCATGGTATGGAGGAGGCATTGCAAGTCGGTGCATCTGTCTCTCAATCAGTCAGCCAGCAGGTAGCATCCCATTCCTGGAGAAAGCTCCCCTCTGGGTGGTCCCCATCTCCAACTCATCACCCCTTTGGCCAGAGGCAGACTCTTCATTCCCTGATTTGACCAAGTGCCGGAAAGGGAGCTGCACATGTCTAGCTGAAACCACTAACCTCAGGGGCGCTGGCTGGGAACAGTGTTTTCCACTACTGGCCCCAGCAGGTTCGCCTGCATAAATACATGCAGCCTTTGTGCATACAGATCAGGTTTGTGCATGCACATTGGATGACTGGGCACAATCCTGCAGCCAGGCGCTCAATTTCTCTGCCCAGGTAAGGACGGTCTTCTGCCGTTACATCCTGGACATTGACACAGCTGGAAATGTGACCCAGGAGCAGAAGGACCAGAACACTGAATTCTTGGGAGCCACAAAGCACACGATCAATCAGTCACTTGGAGCTGGAATCTCTCAGCAATGGGTGTGTGTGAGTGGGGGGAGGCTCGGGCATCTATCTTATAGACTTCAGTTCATAACTTTTTATCACTCGACTTCATTATACGTTTTGCATCATGGTTGTGCCTTAAACCACCGAACTTAGTCGAGGACCCGATCCTCTAGGGTGTGAGCAGATCTTGCTCAGGCAAAAAAACATTACCGACTCAAGTCAATGGGAGCTTTGCCCGAGTGAGGACTGAGGCTGCTAGATTTTTCTCACGTAGTTATGGAAATGAGCCTCTTGCGCAAGAGATCCCAACAGCGGAGGACATTGGCCTCCGATTTTGAGCTCCTCGAGGGCGGAGAAGGTATATTGCTTGTGAATTCACTTTCAGTGAGACGCAGGCTCCCGAGCACAAGATGTGCTTTTGGAAAAGGGACTCAGGCTCCTTAGTCACTTAGGTGCTTTGAAAATTTTCCCCCTGGTGCCCATAATAACTTAATTGTCCTCTCATCCTGTTGACTTTGGGGGAGTCACTCCAGGTTAGATCTGCGTTAGCGAGACGAGTGCAGAGCCCAAACACCATTGAGAGCTGGAGGGGTTTGTGACACTAGGTAACCTCCTCCTCTCCTGTGTAGATGATGCTTTGAGGTGTCACTACCGTCTTTAAAAGAAGTTCATAATCATCCTTCTCTAGAGCTTTCCCTCAAGGATCTCAGTTCCCCATAGGAGCATTAATGAAACACCACCCCTGTCTGGTACGGCTGTCTTATTTCCCCGCATTTTACAGAAAGAGAGAGAGAGAGAAAGGGAAACACAATTAAGTGACTTGCCCAAGGCCACGCTGAGTCAGTGGCAGAGTTAGGAATAGCTCACAGGTCCCCAGGCTTGTTGTTTAACCACTGGACCACACTGCTCCCTGGGTATTAGATTCTGAAATGATGAAGTGTTTGCTTCAAGGCCCTGAGTCTTTCTCAGCCAGCAATCTGCTGCCTGGAAGATGCAGGATTCCTTGGTACAGGCTGTGTGTATTTAAAGGAGGGGTGTTCTCTGCACTGCCAGGATAGAAAGGGGTGGGGGCTGCATTCCTCCCAGAAGATCTGAAAGAAGCTGCTTTGGCTCCTTTCTGCAGGTCCTGGCTTGCAGTCATGTCATGGGTCTTGGCATGTAGTTGTGCAATCTCCACATCCCCAGAACACCCCTCCACACTGGCATGACAGGCATTTACTGGCAGAGCGGGAAGAGGGGCTCCTAATGGGAGAGTACTTGGGCACTGGGTGCCCAAGGGCTTATACCGCTGCACAGGCCCGAGAGCATCACTATGGGGAGGAGGTAATATTCCTAGCTGCATCTCTCCACCCTCGGGCAGTGCTGCTGAATTCCCTGGTGCTGCTGGCGCCACCATGTGACTGGCAGGCGGGCAGCGATGTCTCATTCCCCGTCTTTCTCTCTCGTTGCAGATGGCCCGTCCAATCCAGGTGAAGCCGGCGGACAGCGAGAGCCGTGGAGGTAGTTGTCATCTCTCCTTGTTATTCCTCCTTGTCGTTTTGCTGGCAGCTGGTCTGTTGTGAGGTGCCCTCCTGGCCCACTCTTGCTAGGCAGAGAGACTCAGTGTTTATGGCCTGCCCTTGCTGTGCACCTGCGGGTGATTGTGGGCCTGGGTTTGGGTTATGGATAGAACAAAGAGGCTCCTGTTGGGAGCTCCTGGTTTGGTGAAACACTCCATGCCCGAGTACGCCACTGCAAGGCTCTGCCAAGCTCACAGCTTCTCTGCTGGGCCCCACTACACTTGGGAACTGCGCAGAGCATCAGCCCTGGGGCCTGGCAGGAGGGTACAGGAGGAACAGGAAGCGTGATGGGGGCGTTTGGGGAGACTCAGGCGTAGCACTGGGCCCGTTTTTTCATTGGAACCGGTTTTTCAATGAAAAATGTAGATTTGGGTCGACCAAACCACCTCGCGAATTGGGTCAAATTCGCCAAATTGTTCAGTCCAAAAAAAAAGCAGAAACAGATCAAAACATTTCCATTTTTCCATTCGAAATGAATTTTTGTTTAGACATTTGTTTTCCTTTTATTTTTTAAAAAAAGTAAAAAAAAACCCTCAGAAATGAAATGAAACGGGGGGATTTTCGGTACGGCCGAGAGCTATTCGCACAGCTCTCCTCAGCGGTGCAGGTTAGCCCCTTGGCCTAGCGAGCATTAACATGACAGCAGTAACATATGCTAAGCGGTTATGAGCTGGAATATGCGGCGAGCTGCGTTAATTTACACTGGAGATCACACCCCTGTCAGATGCCATTCTTCAGATGGAGCAAGTGTAACCCCCTGGTGTCGCAAATGAACAGATCCTTTTTGTTGCTTTTCCCTGCCTTAACCGTGCATTTCTTCTTCCTCCTACACTCCTGCATCTATCCTTCCTTCTCTTCATTTGCTTGTGCTGCCTTAGCAAGCGATTTGGTAGGGCTGGTGGCATTTGGGTGGGGCTGTTTTCCCCTTTAGAATGGAACGTCGCATGTACTGTGTCTAGGATTGGAAGGATTTGATTTTTGTTTTCAAGGATTATTTCCAAGTATTTTGTTTGTATTGATTTCAACGTTCGCATCAGCAGGAAATCAAAATAAAAAAGTCAGCTATTAATAATCCTTTATTCCATACGGGGGCTGGGATTTTCAGATGAGCCTAAGGGAGTTAGATTTCCAAATTTCAATGGGAATCAGGCATCTAACTCCATTAGGCTGCTCTAAAAATCCAAGCCACAGAGCCTGTAGGAAGCAAGGTGTGGAATAAGTGACCTAAGTCACTTAGGCCCAGATCTTCAAAGGGCTTTAGGTGCCTAACTCTCATTCGTTTTGGCTATGGAAGTCTTTGCTAGAGCTACAAAATCTCGTACACACAAGTAACCATGCGCAGATGCTCACAGACACCACACACAAATTCTGGTACACAGTTAATATATAGCAATACACACACTTATGGACACCCGAACAGACACCACAGAGATACATAAAAACATCCACATCCAACACTGGTCGGCATGAGTGCATTCACACAGCTACGTTCACAAGTCCATCCATACACACGCACAAATAAATAGAAAGATAAACTCATACCCATTTATTAAGCCCTCAAGCCATATTAAAAAAAATAACTTCCCCTCTCTGTAAATGTCCCTTATCAGTGATGGAAATTCTTCTTTACAGAAGGAAAAAGATAGTTTCTTCTAGGCTGCACTGCCTAGAACCATGTACCTGCGCTACTGAGCACACATGGGTTTAGGCAGCCGGAGAGCTGAATGCCTGAATCAGAGCTTGCTGATGTGTTGGGAAGGGTGGAGTTAATATTCAGCCAGCTCGTCCTCTCAAGCTGCCCAGGGAACTCTGCCAAGGACCACAACACATGAGTGGGGAGAGACGCCAACGATGATCGCCGACATTTACCAATCAAAAATTGAATCCTGCCGTGCCTAATTAAGGCCCCGATGCTGCAATCTGAGACTTACTTCTGCCCCCCCCCCCATGCAGGGCCCCATCAGTGCAGGAATCCACCTGGATGGATCCGAGTGCAGGATCAGGGCCTATCTGTGCCTCAGCTTGTTGCATCTGTGCTGGGCCATAATTTCCTCTGGGCAGGGACCGGGTATCTGTCTATGTTTGAAAAAGCGCTAAGTATTCTGTAGTGGCTGGTCAAAATAATAATAATAATTAATGTTCCCACTTTGCTCCTTGGGGAGCAAAAGGAGACGTGCTGCTTCTTAGACCATTTCATTGAGTTCAAAGCTGTCAGTGGTGTTTGCAGAAGACATTTCTTTCCCTGTGTAGGACCAGATTGTGATCCTATTGCAACCCATAGCCTATTACTCCACAAGTAGTGCCACTGACTTTGGTGGGCCAATGCTCATGGGGAAAGCACTATTCAAATGGAGTCAGAGTATCACAAACTGGTGCTTAATTATTCTTGCCTTCCCTACAGCAAGATCTTTATTATTTTAAAAAATATCCTAGTGACTGTTTTATTAAATATTAATATTATCTTACATTTCTATTGCAACTTCCATCCCAAAGCATCTCAGTCGCTGTTAGAGAAGGGAGAAAGGAGTCAAAAATGTTTATTTAATTTGTGTATTTTTAAAAAAGTTTATTTCCATTTCACAGCTCTGAAACAGAGGAGGATTTCCCCCCCCCCCTCATGATATTGGTGCCAAAATGGCCATTTTTCACATTTTAAGAAAAATGCAACATAAAAAGATTTCACTTTTTTAAATGCAAATCGATTTTCACCCCAAAGAATTTTGCATTTCAAAACTGCTGGACGTTGTTTTGCATTGGAAACAAGATCCGTTTTTTTGGGTGCGGGACCTATTTCCATTCCAAAAGGCTCCAGTTTTTCCAAGATGTGAAAAAGAAATTCACTAGCATTTTTTCCTGTTCTTTTATTATTATTATTATTTATTATTTTATTATTGTTGAATATTTGGACCATTTTTGGAAATTCAAAGCCGGAAAGCAGAAGTCTTGATTTTCTAGGTCTCTGAATTTTGTTTCAAATTTTCTCCAATAAATCTACAAATTATATACACATGACAACACAGAAACGCAGCCACTTCTGGGGGGGAGCTGATGGAGACCCAGAACTAGCCTGCAGCTTTTCACTGTGACAAGGAGAATTTGCTATCAAGGTCTAAGAGGTAATGGGGTGTTTGCAGCGAAGTGTGTGCATGTGGCATGGGAGAAGAATAGTGATTCTCATTTAGGTTCCGCTTAGATCCATCCTACAAGACTATGGCCATTTAATCCAAAGTCCTGCCTGCATTTAGGAGTTCCTTACTGACCCCTGTATTCCACATCAGTGCCTGGGGCAGCCCAGAACCCAGAGGGCACAACATTGGCATAAAGCCACCTTTTCCTTCCTCTTTTCCGGCACAGAACTACTTCCTTTCTTGTTGTTTCCTTTATTACCACCCCCCGCCCCTCCAGGGAAGATCTCATCCCTTCTGATTCTCACACTTGTGTCCCCTGAGTCCAACAGTCCACTCTGCCCTGAGTTGCAGCCGTTAATGCCAATGGGCTTGCAAGGGAGGCAGAGAAATGTCCCCTCCTTTCCTCTTCCTCCCTGTATTTACGTTGCAAATCTTCCTTCCTGTCTGGGAATGACAGTGCAGGAATAAATGAGGAGTCGGGAGCAAGTTCCCATCAGCCCAGGCGCAGCAGAGCTCCCATCTGTCTGAGATGCCCCCAGCTCCTTTCGTGCAGACGGCAGGAGGAGATGGACTTTATTGTTTCCCTGTCAGGTTTCAAGCAAAGGAGTTTACTACCAAGTCTGCAGGGAATGGGGAGGAGGGAGGGGGAGGAGCAGGAATCCTAAACAGCGCAAGATACAAATGCAAACCCTCTGCAAAAAGTTACTGCAGCTTCCCATAACCTACCTGGCCTTTCAAACAAAGCTAATGCTCTTAGAATGAAATCCCAGCCACCTCACGCTGGGTGTCAGACTCCAGCCTCCCACCTGGGCACAGTCCCAACGAGGTTACTTCTCCAGTAATCATGCATCCTATGGATACGGCAGGAACTGTGTTCAAAGGATACTGTCTATTGTCCTCATGGACACAGGGACCAGAGAAATTCCATCCCCCAGCGAAAGGACTGAAACAGCAACCCCCAGATATGCCTGCAAGAGACCTTGATGGAGAGGAGGATGAAGGCTGGGGAGCCAGAACTCAAACAGGGACCTGGGCTGCTTCTCTCTCAGCTGCAGGGAAGGGATAATACCTTGCCTTTCTATAGCAAGGAGCTCAAAGCCTAATGATGATGTACTGGGATCGCTTCACTCACCACTGAAATGCAGCCACCTCTGGAACGTAGCAGCTGTTTAACAGCCACACTGCAGTTTAGGGCAGGGAGATGAATATTGTATCTAACTGAAATGGCGTGGGAAATCTAGAGGCAGGATGTAGAGTCTGCTACACAGATTTGGCCGTGATATTGGGGCTCAGTGCCCTGAGCTTGTGAAGAATGCCAGGGGATCGTTAATGACCACAAGCGGTCTGGACGTTAGCTTTGATTCTCATTCCAAACAGGGTGTCTCCCAGCAACAGGGCATCCCCAAGCACCATGCCGGGGCAGCTCCTGGGGTCATTGTTGGACCCCAATTTGTTCTTTCTCGTCCCAAGGCTGCATCTCACCTCTGTGGTTTCTAGTTAACACCCCAGGGGTGGGTGCCCCTTGACATCCTCCCGGCTTGCTCTTTGTGCAAATCTGGAGCACATGGATCCAGCCAGTTGGCAGAGTTAAAGCTGCACCTCAGACCCTTTCCCCCCGGGGCCACACTCTTGGATTCATCCCAGCTAGGAACTGGCGATCAGAGTACCATTTCCAAAGTCTTCTGCGGGAACCCCATTCTTGGAGAAGACGCAACAAGATCTGCAGATCGGGATAGAGCGGTCTTACACAGTGATGGAGAAACGCTGCCCCTTGGAGAGCAACGCTGAGTGTGAGCCAGGCAGTCTTGTTCTGTTTATTACCATCGGTTGGAAAGAAACCCCAGAAAAACTTTCCAGGGGTCACACCAGAGCCAACTTGCCTTATGGGATTCCACGGAGTGGCCTTTTCATGGCTGAATTGTGGCAGACACCAAGTTTCAGTATATTCTGCCTCCCACTGGCCTGGTGCCCTCGGACTGCATATTTTCGACTCAGCCGTAACATCCCGCATCCCATGCAAGCCTGGGGTTCTCTCACATTGTTTCTTGAAAACTAATGACATCACCGGTGCAGAACCGGGGGCCTGCAAAACAGGGAGCTGTATGCTCTGAATCTTCCCCCGCTGTTTATTTTCCTTGTGACTATCAGTTTGGGCCGTTGTCCCAGGTTTCCAGCCATCCTTGGACACTGAGAGCTCCCTGATACAGCTGTGTGCATGAATCCTCCGCTCAGAGGCATGGTGTAGACTGGGAGCCAGGACCTTCTGAGTTACTGGGAGGTGTATTATGACAGCACCTAGGAACCCCAGTCCCGGACCAGCACCCTGTTGTGCACTGCTACAAACACAACACACAACCGATTCTTACCCCAAACAGCACTTACACTCTAATTAATCTCAGCTCTTATATTGATTCAGTGGCTTTAGACCAGTCACTTAAAGTGCAAATCTCAGCTTATATTTTATGTTCCTTTCCTGTTTCTTTGAACACCCTAGATTATTAAAAGGGGGGAGGGGGGAACTAATTAAAATCGAATTAGGTTTTCATTATTTAAGACTTTTAGCCTTTCACTCACTTTCTACAAACGGACTAGTCCAGTGGTGTCAGCCACTTGGCCCGGCTGGTGGATATGGGTGACTCTCATGGCGTATTCGGATTCTGCAGAATCCCAGTTTTCATGGGGGGGAAAAAAAGTTTCTAGGCTTCATGATTGCACAGCTAACCTTCCAAATGTGAACCGCGTATAAACCGATGCAGTGCTTTCTGCCTGAGTCTGCAGAGAGCCTGAACCAATAGCTCTGGAATTCAGCCCTTCCTGCACAAAGGGTCTGGCACCTCTGGGCTTGTCTGTTTTACTTTTGTCTTAGTCAGTTTCTTTGGTGCTTTCCCAATATTGATAGGGTCTGAGCCTCTGACACAACAGGGGGATGTTATTCTTTAAAAATAAAAAGTTTCCCCCTGGAAGTTTAAAAAAAACCATTCAAAATGTTTCTGTGGGTGTTCAGCTTTTTTAGCCCTGACACCGCCCCTTTAATAAATCACTCTGTACCTCAGTTTCCCTATCTGTTAAAAAAATGGGAGATCACAATACTTACCTCTCTGGCCGAGGTGTTGTAGATAAAAAGTGCTTTAAGAAGTGCTAAGTATTAGCGTTATATTCCTGACTCCAATGTGCCGCAGACATGAGTGACATACGGAGCATATGTGCACTGTTAAACATACATCCATGCACACAGAACGTTACATAACTGGTTAAGTGCATCATGACTGGGAGAGGAAGCTTTCCCCTACTCTTGCCATGACAGCAAGCAGGATGCTAGGGTTGATTGACTAGCGCTGTGATTGGATATGGCACATCCAATGCCCTAGGATCTTGCTGCGCTGCATAGCATACCCAAGCCCTACAGGTTAACTGAGGACACCTTTTGTCCACTAGTGGAACGGAATTCACTCCTGGCCACTCATGGGTCCCACGCTGAGTGGTTTTTATGGGTTAGATCAGTGTATTCGGATGGGAGTTTCTGCAAAGATGATGTTATTAAACATCTACAGAACACATCTTCCAGGCAGTCACTTGGAGCTTGAGCATGGCAAGATAGCCTGGCAGGGCTAGTGTAGTGGGAAAACTCGTCTGGGCAGGAGTGGTCCAAAGCTGTGGCATGAATTCCCCAGGAATTAGGGGGCATCATAAACCTCCCCACCTTCCACTCCACATGGCCAGCACCGCATGCCTCTCTGACAAACACGCAGCTGCATCCCGTGCATTTCAAAACAACCCCCGCACCACCACCACCACCAAAGCAAGCCATCCCCTGCACACCCAGTTCTCCCCCTGGGGAGAGGATGAGAGAGAGAGAACAAACCACATGTGACAGATGTGAGTCATGGCGCTTAATGCACTGCTGGAAGGTGCTCAGATGCCGCGGTGGTGATGAAGGCGGCATAAAAACCTGTACAGAATGGCGTGGCTGGGGAGGGGCCAAAGGGGGCTGGGTGGGAAATTGAGCTGGGTGAAATCAAGCTGCTTTAATCTGTCTGGGGGAGTTGGAAAGGAACGCTGGCTAGGGAGAGACGGGAAAGATTGGGAGCGAAGGAAGAGATAGAGCAGGGCTAGAAGGAGAGAAGAGAGAATAAATTGCGGGACCAGGAAAAAAAAATGAAAAAGGGAAGGAATAAAATGAGAAGAGGGGGAAGAATAGAGCAAAGAGGAAGAGGAAAGAAACGGTAAAGGGAAAGAGGGTCAGAAGAGAAGGGAAGAGCTAAAGAGACCAAGACAGGGAGGCCGGAGCAGGGGAGAAATAATCAGCAATTTACATGGGTTTGAGGGATTTTAGAAAATAATAATACTGATGCTGATGAAGAAGAAGAAAAGGACAAAAGCCAGGCCTGGGGCAGCTTTAAAACCATCATTGCAGTGAATTATCCACCCGGATGGAGCTGGGGAAGGAACACCCTGTTCTCCGCCTCATGTGGCTCAGAGACTGCCTCCCCCCGTGGCCTGCTGTGGATACCGGGGGTTAGGCCTGTCCCCCAAATCCCACCCCTGCTGGGGGCAAGGAGCTGATTGGAGGGCCCTGAATGAGAGGGAGAATTGGCATCCTGGTCCCTCTTTGGCGACTGCCATCACCTGGTCCTTTGCAAGGCAGGGATCGTGGGCTGGCTTGATTTCCCATGAGCCACCGAACGCTCTGCTGCTCTGAGCTGATAGCGATTGCTCACCCGAGCCCATTAGCACTGTATTAGTGACGAGGACGCTCCCCGCGTTCCCAGTGAGATTTATCGTGGGAACCATCCCATCCGTAACGGGCTGCGCAAGGGGGTCGCCTCCCTCTCCCGTAGCCATCCCTGCTCTTCTTCCTCCCCCCGCCCCCGCCAACAGCTGTTTGGCCAGATGACCTAATTCCACTGGGTTTTAAACAGGAGCAGCATCCCCTGCTGTTTCTCTCTCTAATGGCTGAACCGTTCAGCCTTAAAACCCTCCAGTGTTCCTCGTCATCGCTCCATCAGAAATCCGCTCGGCGCTAGGCCCCTCCTTGTGCCCTCCCTTCCCCAACCTGCCTGAATGACGGCCTGCCCGAGAATGGGTTTCCATGGGAACTCAAACTCCAACAGTCGGGGATAAGAGACAATTTTCGTGGTTGCTGGACAGCCTGGGAAATTGCCAATCAGAGGGTGAAAAAGAAGAGCTGGAAAGAAGGTGGAGAAAAGGGGGGGCTACGTGGCTGAGACAGAGAGGGACCTGCAGCTTGGCTTGCAATAGCTCCACAGGCCAGGGCAATAATGCAGCAGCCTCGATGCTTCAGATCCAGGGGGCTGTTCTAACCATTGCAAGATGCCAGGGGCTCCTGGTGGCTTGGCCAGCTGCAGAACTGGGGGTGGTGTGGGCTCAGCCAGTGATGCTCGGCTTCAAAGTGGTTGCTGACGCCCCCCCCTCCTCCCCCATAATAGGAAGGGACTAGGAGCCAGGTGAGGAGTTTGGGAGAAGAGCTGCAGCTTTTACCAGGAAAATGCAATCAAGAACATTAGCTGTGACATTGGGGCTGGGCGCTGGAGGCGGGGGTGGGGGGAATGAGAGGTTTGCTTTCATCATTAAAATATTTTTAATTAAAGCGACGGCATCAAAATAAAAGTCTTCCACATTGTTAACCTACCATTGTTAACAGAAAAGGATTAAAGGGGGAAAATATTTATTTCTCTCTCCTCCCCCCAGTTTGTGTATTGGACAGCACTAAGTGAAAATGACTATAAAATTTCCCCTATATCGTCCTTTGTCAGTTTCCCCGGTTGCGGTATTGCCAATTCCCAGCATTCATAAGTTAGGCTCCAAAAAAACAAAAAAAAGTTGAGATTGTTTTATTTGCTTTCTGATGTTTGGGTCTTTAAGGGTTTGTGTTTACGCCACAACTAGGAGGGATAGAAGCTTACATTAAAAAAAAAAGAAAGTGAGATTCACACGTAATCACGGGACTCCCAGAGCTGGAGATTTCAGAAATGCCCCCAGCAAATATTGCAAGACTTGTGATAAAATTGGGAGAGTGGGAAACATTAGGTGTTGTTTGTGTGGGTCTTTCATGCAGTGACAAGACAGAGAGGAACATTTATGGGGAAAAATAAAAGGAAAAATGTGATAGTGAAACCATAACAAAATATCCAGGGGGCTCAGAGGGCTGGTGGAGAACCTGAAACGACTAGCAATTGATTTTTTAAACTGACCGCTTTCAAGTTGATGGTGTCCCCTTTTGACACATGTCCAATGCAAGTTAGTTCCTCATGGTTCCAAAGGAATATTGCTTTGCCCAGGATCATTCTCGCTGGGACAATTGCATTTGTATTAAAATATGGGACAGGCCCAAAATGGAACAGTTTATCTGAAATCCTCACTCCCCTTCCCCATTCATTCCCCCCTCTCTGGCCAAAAATAATCCCGCTTTGGATAAAATTAGATCCAGATCCAAACTGCCAATCATCTTGCAACAGCAAATCCCAACCCAATTCTCCATCGCTGGCAATTTTAAAATCAAGATTGGATATTTTTCTGAAAGATCTGCTCTCGTTCAAACAGGAATTATTGGGGGACGTGTTACACAGGGGGGTCAGACTAGATTATCACAATGGTCCCTTCCCGCCTTGGAATCTATGACCCTAACACATTTTTTTAAAAAATATAAATCTCCTCCCCAGTTGCCGCCCCGTCCCATTCTGACCATCTCTAGGCAGGAAGGATAGCCTGGTGAGCAGAAATTGGGACTGGGTGTCTGAGGAATGTATTTAAAGGGATTTCAGCAGGTCAGTTTTGTCCCAAAGTTTAGGTGTTTGTTAAAATAACCCGACTTTTTATAGTGTCTCAGATCAATCGAAATATTTCCCTGATATTTTCCCCGGTCGATCCAGCACTGATGTGTTTTTAAAGATACGCCCTGCAGTGTTCGCAACCCGGACACTGCAGCATTAGTACGTGTGCATGAGACCCTGAACATTTCAATTGTTTGTTAAACTCTGCTCATTTTGTTACCTCATCCTCTCCACCCCACTTGTTTGTCTTGTCCACCTGTTGCTTCCTGACTAGCACTGAGCCTGGGGCAGGGGCCGTCTTCCTTCTTAGTTGGCTGTACAGCCCCTAGCATCATGGGGTCCTGATTCTGGACTAGGGTTGCTAGGCGTTGCCGGGATACAAATAGTAAATGCTCACAATAAGAGGAACGTGACTAGGCACTCCAAAGTGAAACGGTCCCATTTATTTTCATTGTCCAAGGGCAGAGAGGAGGGTAAAACAGTGACAAGCAAATGAAAATGTTTTAAATTCTATGTAGGTCTAATACGCTGGAGAGTTGCAAACAGAATTGGTCAGGAAACTTTGTCTTAAAAAAAAATGGGGCTGTATTTTCTGGTCACCCACCCTGTTGTAAATCAAGAGCCAGACCCGTGACTTTTAACCCTTTCAATCAAGTTGATCAGAGGGCAGCTTGTGCCATGAAAATACCTTGACATTGAATGAGACCCGTGTGTTTGTGTGAGCGAATGCACCTGGGTGCACGCAGCTGTACGTCTGTCTCCGCACGCTGCCCGTGCGGCAGGAGTGTGGATCTGTCTGTCTGCACGTCTCTCTCGCTCTCTCTCTGGAAACGTGGCTCGGACAGCATCCGCGGAGTCACTGTGAGATGCATGTTGCCGGGCATGCATGAGCCCGTGTGTGGTCACGTCTATTATTTATGGGTGTGCGCATGTGTCTCCCAATGCGCTCTTGTGTAAGTGTGTGCCGGCACGTGTGGGCCCTCCCCTCACGTGTCCCCATGCGTGCGCATGTGTGTGTGTGTGGGGAGGGAACGGAGCACTGGGTTACCTAGGTGGGGAGCCACTTTCTAAGCCGGTGGGTGCTGCCCGCAGCATGAAAGCCCCCCCCCCTTCCCCTGTGCTGTTGTAGCTTGCAGACCTGTTGTTTTTCAGGTCACTGCACTCTCAAGCAGATAGCAGCCTCTTCGCTATTTTCCCTGACACACGTCACATTCAATTGGTTTTGTTTGAAGCCGGCCCCTCTGATCCTGTCACTAACAATAAGGAATCCTCCCTCGCTGCTCCTCCTAAACCTCATCCTGACACAGCCATTCCCTGCGGGGCGTTTCTCCTATGCACGTTCCAGGGGGCGTATTTAACCGTTTCGGTGACACGACCCCTCTGCGGGATGGGGGGCAGGATCGTCCCTGGGGTCAGGCACTGTGAGTAACCGGCTGGTGTGATCCAGAGGCCAGAGCTCCACGCTTCCAACGCAACCAGACGCCATGTTTCTCTCCGGCCTAATGACACCCGGCTGTAAGATGTTAGCATCGGAGCCTGGGCTTCGGGCCGGAGGGGGGGGCCGCTTTGTGTGGAGTGATGGAGACGGGAGTAGGGCGGGGTGGGAACAGGAAGAAGGCACCCCGTTGTTGTCATCACTTCCGCTCCCCCTTCCCCGTCCCCATAAACTCTCCCAGGGTAACCTTGAATTGAGTTTCTCCCTGACAATTAAATAATCCAAAGTGACTCGCTGCCTAACGTGAATGTAGCCGTGTGCCTTTCGTCCCCTCTCCCCCCAGGGCCAGAGTGTGCTGAGCCCTCAAGACATGTCCTGTGGACAGTGGGAGGGAGGGGAGAGGATCTTCGTACTCCCTTTGGCCCCGCACCCACCCATCTCCCTGGCATTAGTGCCAACCCTTTGGCAACATTTCTAGAGTGTGGGATCCTGGGAGCCAGGACACCTGGGTTCTTTTTCTGTCTCAAGACGCAGGAGAGTGGTCTAGTGGTTAAAGCCTGTGGAGGCTGGGCTGGGTTCTAGTCCCTCTCTAGTCGTGAGAGCCAGGAAACTCGAAGTCAGGGCGCCTGGGTTCCATTCCCTACCTCTGCTGTGCAACGCTGGGCAAATCATGTTTCCTCACCTGTCATGTGGGGAGGATGATGCCCACCTTGCAGGGGGTGGGCCTGGGAGGTTTCGCTCTTTAACGTCTGCAGTGTGCTTTGAGATCCTCCGATGGAAGGAGCTATTATTAACCCTTAGGGGGCTGGATCCCTGCTTGGTGTAACAGGAACCTCATTGGATTGCTGTCCGGGATGAATTGTGGCCCAAGGAAAGTAACTCACCTGCCCGTGTGTTACATACCCGAGGCCGGATGCCCCGTGTCCTTGTCCTCTGAGCCGCGAGACTCACAGAAGGTTGATGTTTCTGTGTTTGCCCCTAGGGGACAGGAAGCTGTTTGTGGGGATGCTAAATAAGCAGCAGTCTGAGGATGACGTGCTCCGGCTCTTTGAACCGTTTGGGGTCATTGACGAATGTACCGTGCTCCGGGGACCTGATGGCAACAGTAAAGGTGCGAGCCTCCTCTGTCTGTCATGCCTGTCTTGCTGTCTCTGCGCCCTGGGGTGCACCCAACTCAACCCCTGCGCTGGGCGGGTCTGTGCGTCAGGGCCAAAGATGGAGGGTGGCAGGCAAGAGGAGAGGCCTGCTTCGGAGAGGGGGAACGTGGCTTGGGGCGAGTCCCTGGGTCAGCCGACGTTGATGTGCCCAGCTGTCTGCTTGAATCAGCTGGAGCACCTGCCAAGCCATCCTCCTGCCTCCATCTGTCCTGGCCCTGGCCCTGGAATGCTTTGTAGGGATCGGCCTGAGCAGCAGGATCCGGATCTCAGGCTCTGGGCCGGTTCGGATCCGGCCTCGGGCCCGCTCCCCGGTACGCAGGTGGCGCCTGGCTCCCGGCCTCCCTCTCGGGTTTGCTCTCACCTGCAGTCTCCCTTGCTCTCTGTCCCTCTCCAGGCTGTGCTTTTGTAAAGTTCTCGTCTCACACAGAGGCTCAAGCAGCAATCCACGCACTGCACGGCAGCCAGACGATGCCTGTGAGTATGAGTCCAAGGTACCCGTCACGCCCCCTGCTCCCCATCTCTGTTCAAGTGACCGCTCCCCATCCATCTGTGGCTGGGAACCCCCATCACCGCTCAGCAGAGCAACAGGCACATGCATGTGTTGTGACCTGTGTGGCCAGGACTGTGTGGGAGTATGTGTTACTGCTCTGCCTGCGCGTTCGGTTGTATGTGCCCAGTGTATCCCATCATCCTGACTATCTTAGGCAGGGGTGGCGGTTGTGGTGTTGTGTTTGCCGTGGTAGGTCTCACTGTGAGTGGACAGGGCAGGGCGTGTGTGTGTATTTGGGCTCCTATAGGCATGTGGCTGTGTGTGACCTGATGTGCCGCCTTGTTACCTGGATGTTAGAGTTTGCGATTGTGTATCTGTGATTGCTTTGGGGTCGGTGTGATTAGGGGGTCCTGGGACAGAGTACATCTTTATCTACTCTGCCTGTACATATGGCGGTGTGCGTGCCCTGTTGTCTGCCTTTCCGTCACCCGGGGCTGGGGTGTGTGTAGAAAGGAGCATGTACTTGTGTCCAGAGTGGGTGTGACTGTGAGTATTCTGGGGTGTGGTGTGCATGGATGTACATGCTTCGTACATGCTTGGGGGCGGGAAACAACATCTGTCCTGTGTGCCGGAGCTATGGCTGCCGTATAGTTGTGCGTTCTCTCTCCGTGTCACCCGGGGTGCTGTGGGACTTTGCATTGCTCAGGCGGTTGTTACTCTAGGATGCATGTGTTGCTTGTTTGCCTGCATACACAGTTGTGTATATGTGCCCTGTACGCCAGTGCTGTACCGGTGCCTTCCTGTCACCTCACTGCCAGTATCTGCGGCTGTGTGTCGTGTGGATGTGAGGACAGCCGGATGCTCGGTGCTGCACCTGCACCTGTGGCTGGGCATCCTTGTGCATCCCTGCAGCAGCAACCATGTTTTCTTGTGTGCGTGTCTGTATCTGTGTCCACCAGCTTGTGTGTCTGGGCAGGGCTCCCCCTAGCTCTCGGGTTTGGATCTCAGCCTGAGCCTTTCACTCTGACATTTGCTGTTCTGCTGACCCTCCTCCTCTCTTCCTCTCTGTGCTGCCGCTCCCGCCAACGCCGCCCGATGCCCTCACTGCTGTGCTCTTCTCTCTCTCTGTCTCTGTCTCTGTCTCTCTGTCTCCTCTCTCTATGCATAGGGGGCCTCCTCCAGTCTAGTCGTGAAGTTTGCTGACACCGATAAGGAGAGGACCCTACGTCGGATGCAGCAAATGGTGGGGCAGCTGGGGATTTTCACTCCGTCTCTCACCTTGCCGTTCAGCCCGTACAGCGCGTACGCGCAGGCTGTGAGTATCGCGGGGCCCTATCGCCGTGGCGTGACACCACGGAGACCAGGGCTGGCGGAGACCAACCGGCTCCCGGAGCGGTCTGCTGTGGTCTCCTGGGTTCCCTTCTCAGCCTGTTGTGCTGCAGGCCCCGGTGCGTTTCTCCTAGTGGGTGTGACTGGTTGGCCGACGGTCCCTCAGGAGAGATCTGGTCTCATTTCTGAGTTGTGACGTATTGCTTCAGTACAGTGCCTGCTGGAGCTAGTGGACCGGTTGAAGTGTCTGGGGGTCCTGAGAGACAGTGCAAGTGTGCCCTGGTGTATTTCTCTGGTAGGGCCTGTCTATGCTGCAGTCCCAGACTACCCTGTGCTGACGGGTGTGCTGCTGCTTCACTGCTCCGGGACCCAGCCTAGCTAGATTAAAGCTTATCCTGGAGATGTCAGCTCAAGCTAGCAGTGTAGACCTTCCCGAGGTTTGTGGGCTGTTTGGAGCCATGATGCCTGGGACTTGTCTCCTGGATATGCAGTCTTCGAGTTGTGATGTATTTCTCTAGCATCCGGTATAGTGTCCCTGGGCTGGGTGTATAGCTCTCTTAGCCCTTGGGAATGATTGTGCCACGGTGGGTCGTGAGTTTCTCTCTTAGCTTTGCTGCAGTGCTCAGGAAAATCCTAGCTTCTCAAGTGGGTTCTGGAGTGTTTCTCTCTTCGCTGGCGCGATCACGTGGCCTGCCGTGGCTAGGAGAGTCTTCGAATCGAGGAGAACGTACCTAGCTCTGCTATATTTCTCTCCTGGCTGGTTGTGCCTAGGATAGATTCATAAGAACATAAGAATGGCCCTACTGGGTCAGACCAAGGGTCCATCTAGCTCAGTGTCCTGTCTTCCGACAGTGGCCAGTGCCAGGTGCCCCAGAGGCAATGAACAGAACAGGTAATCAGCAAGTGATCCATCCCCTGTCGCCCATTCCCAGCTTCTGGCAAACAGAGGCTAGGGACGCCATCCCTGCCCATCCTGGCTAATAGCCATTGATGGACCTATCCTGCATGAATGTATCTAGTTCTTTTTTGAACCCTGTTATGGTCTTGGCCTTCACAACATCCTCTGGCAAGGAGTTCCACAGGTTGACTCTGCGTTGTGGGAAGAAATACTTCCTTTTATTTGTTTTAAACCTGCTGCCTATTAATTTCATTTGGTGACCCCCAGTTCTTGTGTTATGAGAAGTAGTAAACAACACTTCCTTATCTACTTTCTCTATACCAGTCATGATTTTATAGACCTCAATCATATCTCCCCTTAGCCATCTCTTTTCCAAGCTGAAAAGTCCCAGTCTTATTAATCTCTCCTCATACGGAAGCCGTTCCATACCCCTAATCATTTTTGTTGCCCTTTTCTGAACCTTTTCCAATTCCAATATATCTTTTTTGAGATGGGGCGACCACATCTGCACGCAGTATTCAAGATGTGGGCGTACCATGGACTTACATAGAGGCAATATGATATTTTCGGTCCTATTATCTATCCCTTTCTTAATTATTCCCAGCATTCTGTTTGCTTTTTTGACTGCCGCTGCACGTTGAGTGGATGTTTTGAGACTCAAGACCTACTACGGGGTCTCAGGTCCTTTGGCTGCAGACCAGGGCTACCAGAGCGGAACGCTGTTGTTAAAGAGCTGTGTGATGGCAATAGTGTTCTTTTCCGTGGGATCTGGGCCATTGTCAGAGGCAGGAATCCAAGCCTGATGGACCAATGGTCCCATCTGGTAGTGCGAATCCTACCTTCCTGTGGAGCATCCAACGCTGGTTGGTTCTTTTCATCTTCAGGTCAGCTGACTACCTCATATAAGGTAGAAAGGCCCAGAGAGACTCTACACGTGTCTCCACTGTCCTAAAAAACCCCGCAGAACCAAGTCTCAGAGCCTGGCACAATTGACTGGGGCTTGCAGAGCTCAGGCTGCGGGATTACAAATTGCAGTGCAGATGTTTGGTCTTAGGTTGGAGCCTGCGCTCTGGGACCCAGCCCCCTCGTGGGGTTTCAGAGCCCAAGCCCGAATGTCCACACTGCCCTGCAGCCCGAGTCCCGTGAGCGCGAGTCAGCTGACCCAGGTCGGCTGGGGCCGTGCCATGGGTCTTCTACTGCAGTGTAGACGTACCCTCAGTGACCTGCTCAAGGCTACACTGGAGCAAAAAATTTGGACTTAGGTGCAACCTTCATTCAGTCCCCTTTGTCCCATGGACCCCTCCCCGCCACGCACACACACACGAGGGAAGAACACTGTCTGAGTTTGGAGGGAGGAAAAGCTGCCTGGACCTAACCCCAATTGATGTCAGTCGTTTACATGGCTCTCAGTTCAAATTGTACCCGCCGGGGACTCGCTCCGCACCCTCCCCCCAACGCAGCCACCTCTGCCCGTTGAACGGGGGTGGGGCAGGACGCGAGGAAGAACACCGTCCGTGTCAGACTGGAACTGCAGTGGGGAGTTCAGGGAGCTGGGCCGTGGCCAGGACTGGCTAGTGGACTGTTCTCTGGAAAATGATTGCCGGGTCTATAACGACCAGCACCGGTCAGGACCTTGGTGTTACGTGTCATTCAAATGATGACGCCTCCTCCTCTCACCAGCACCCAGCGCCTGGGACACTGGTTGAGTAAGGGCCTGGACGGGACAGTGCCTTGTCCTGAGCTACCAGCATCGCCTTCTCCAGCACCCCAGGGCTTGCTTCCAGCTCCCCCGTCCAACTACTGGCCACCCTTGATCTAGTTTAGCTGTAACGAGATCCTAGCCAAGGGGGCCAGCATTGGCGCAGTGGGGGCTTTTGTCCACGCTGGTTTCTGGTGTGTGTGTTAGATTGTGGGGTAGGCAGGGGCAGGGGTGCAGGGAGGTCATGGCGTGAGAGGTCTTTGACTTTAGGCTTGGCCTTCATCTTCTCTTTCACTCTTGACTGGCCCTGCCTCCCACTCCTTCTCCTTGACTTCATTCCTGGCCTTTTCCTCCTTGACTCTTGGCTTGGCCTGCTTTCCTTCCCTTTGGCCTTCCCCCTTCTCTTCTCATTGGCTGTGGCCCAGCCCTGGGCCTTTAATCTTGGATTGTTGCTTCCCTTGGACCTTAGGCTTGTCCTGATCTTTGGCTTCTCCTCTCGCTGGAGGTGAGATCCTGGCCTGTTCTCGCCCTGACTACATCAGGGTGTCGTGCGTCTCGGCAGTGTTCGCCCTTCGAAGTGCCCCCCATCGGATGCGGAAGGGGCGGTACCGGGGAGGGATTTGCTAGCAGAGTCCTTGTAGAAGTATTCCGAACGTCAATCCAGGGAGCAGCCTCAGCTGATCTCCGGAACGGCTACAGGTTTTTCCAGGGCAGCACTGACGCGGAAGATTTGACACTACGTGATTAGAATGTATCGGTGCAGCAAGTGATGGTGGCACTGCATGATCCCAAGGGAACCTCGTTTGGTCTGTTTGCTCCGTAATACGCCGGCAGGTTTTCGCCAGCTTGTGACTCGCTGGGTCTCTGGGCCGAAGCGATCAGACGGGTTAGAACGATGGCGATGGTAATTCCCTACACAAGGCAGAGAAGGAAAACAGTTGTGACCCTGCGTAAGGACCATGAGTGGTTAAGACTTGGCTTAACATCGCCTCCCAAAGACAGCACCTCCAGGAGCACAGCGCCACGTAGCACCAACCTGGGGTACTGGTTTGATACCATCTCTTGTTCTACTACTGAGATACCCACAACACTCCCAACCCCGACTTGCCTGGCCTAGGAGGTCTCCCAGGCCAGTAACCACCAAGCTTATCCCTGCTTTGCTTAGAAGTGGGCACCACTGGAAAAACCACACGTGCGGGAATAGTGACAACCCAGGTTCATAGGCAGACAAGCAGCTTCTTCCGGGGAGTGTCCATGTGGTGTCCCAGGTAGCGGCTCTGTGGCCTTCCCATTAGCATGTAGAAGGCTCTGCGTAGAGGCCCTGGGGTGGTGGCCTCACCTGGGGCATTTCCTTTGGGGTGGGAGGATGTGGCAGTCAGACTGCACCCTCTTTCCCACTAATATTGTGCCCTGCACGGATAAGCGACACGGGTGGTGTGACTCCCGTTGCGATGTGCAGGCGCCTTCAGGGAAGGGAATTTTCTACCCAGAAGCCAAAACACTTTATTGATTCCCCGTCCACCCCCCGTAGATCTCATGGGAGCTACAAAGCTACCCTGTTTCCCCAAAAGTAAGACATCCCCCGAAGATAAGACCTACTTCCAGTTTTGCCTCTCGCTGTAATATAAGGCATCCCCCGAAAATAAGACCTAGCGGCGGGCGCCGCCGCGCGGCTCACTGATTGGCCGCAGGACAAGAAAAATAAGACCTCCCCTGAAAATAAGACCTAGCGCATCTTTGGGAGCAAAAATTAATATAAGACACTGTCTTATTTTCGGGGAAACACGGTAGGTTTACTTGGTCCTGCCTGAGCACAGGGGGCTGGGTTAGATGACCTCTCGAGGTCCCTTCCAGCCCGACATGTCTGTGATTCTATGATTCTCCCACCCATCCCGCTGCTGCCCTGCTGAGCTGAATATTGCTCCAGCAGGCCTTGCTTGTGCCACTCTAAAGAGACATTAATGCCACAACTTAGCCAACTCCTATTTTGACTCAAAAACAGCAGTGATCGGATGAGGTGCTCAAGCTAGATTGATATGTCTAGGAGCTACCAGCTCCTTGACTCTAGAATTCACTGCTTCGGTCCCGTGTTTGCTGATCTCTGGGCCACCTTGGTTGCAAAGGCTCTGTATATACTCAGTCTTCTTAAGGGGTGAGTTAAGTTGATGCAGTATCCATTAGACTAGAGAAGAGACAGGAGGGGAGTGAATATAAGGGGATTCTCTATTGAGGCTTCTGGACACAGACAGACCTTGGGGTTTTCTCTGGCTCATTAGCTCCCAGCCTGGGCACTGTGGATCATCACACAAAGGTCTTCCTCCCTGCACATGTCACACCATTTACTCACTGTCATTCTTGCCTGTGAGAAACAGTGGTGTCCAATGCTATCACAGGGCTATAAAGGGGCGGGATAATTTGGTGGCCATTAATGACTTTTGCAGCTATTTGCGCTAAGATCTGCGTAATCAAATCTCATGCTTCAGAGCATCAACGGATGGCCGCAGGGGTCAGGAAGAATTTTCCCTTCCTCCCCCTCTCCTACCCCAATGTGCATCACTACCTAGTTAGCCAGGTGCATTATGGGGCCAAGGGGGTTTGCCTTCCCCTGAGGCACCAGGCGAAGGCTGCTTCTGGAGGCAAAATTGCTCTGATTTTGTATGGCAAAGTCTGTGACGTGATCTCAGCCCCAGCGAGTGCTGTGTGTTGTTAGTGTGGAGTCTAAAAGGGACTGCATGTGTCTGAGCAAAATACAAACGTATAACAGCCGTCTCCTGGCAAAGGGCAGAGTGTGAGGGGAGCGGTCTCACAGAGCTGCCTAGTGGAATTCCCATCCTTCGGGCTAGTGAAACCCATACTAAGGAATGCTTCCTAGAGAGCAGTCTTGCACTGGTCCCCTGGTGGGAGAGGGCTGGGAGGAAATGCCTTACTGGTCCTTTAGCATCTCTAACTTGTCTGGTTCATTTATAAGGTCTCCCTTCATGAGTAGATGAAGACAAGACTGGGAGGAGGAGCATGGGGTGGAGGCAGTTCTATCGCCACACAACGCATCCAAGTACCTGTGGGCTTCTCTTGTAATGAGCTGGCGAATATGTATGCGGTACCGCTGCCCTTTGTGGAACAGAAATCAGAGCTTTTCAGCTGTGTGTCATTGACCCCATACTGCTAACAGTGATTCTTCTTTAGCTCAAACTCTGGGGACCCGTGTTTTCAGAACAGGAAGATCCCCAAGTTCTAGCCTGGCTGCTGCCATGGGGGGGTCCTGGTGTGCAGCACAGAAATGGCCCAGGAGGCAGTGGATTTGTTACAGTACTAGAGAGATGGGCCAGAGAGAAGGGGTGGTGTTAAGAGCTGGAGTTTGGGAGCTCAGTCGAGGCCAGGGTTTGGGTGAGACATTGACATAAACCTCTTGGGAGCGGCTCTTCCCAGGAGCTTGTCCGGCCGCCTCCCAACCCAGCCGCAGGGAATCGGCTCCTTCCTCTGTTGAATCAGACCCACGATCACATCCACGGGGGCCAATTTGGGGTTGAAGCTCAGCGGGGTTTGTCTGCGAGGTTGTGTTTGCGGTGCCTTGCTGGCCTGGAGCTGCCCCTGCAGGAGCCGTCGCTCAGGTGAGTATCCAGGGAGCAAGGATGCTCCTAGCCCCATCACCCGGGAGGGCCTCGCCAGCCAGGCTGTCTGAGCGCTAGAATTTGGGGTGGATTGTTGGAATCTGGTGCCCCCTAGTGGCTGGTTGGAGATGAAACCTGCCTCTCAGATCCTGTGGCTGAGTTAGTAGCTGGGGTGGGGTTAGCATGTGGGCGCTGTGTGAATGGACGGGGGGAGGGCTGGCCCTGGAGCCCGGGGCTGAGTAACTTATTAGACGTACCCTTGCACCAGGGCTGAAGGGACGTCTCTTTGCTTCGTTTCACAGCTGATGCAGCAGCAGACGACGGTTCTCTCCACGTCTCATGGCAGCTACCTGAGCCCAGGCGTCACCTTTTCCCCGTGCCATATCCAGCAGATCGGCGCCGTCAGTCTAAACGGGCTACCAGCCACCCCTATTGCACCCACCTCAGGTAGGTGCCCTGCCCACCACCCTCAGCTCTGAGTAGAGCAGAGTTACTATTATTACTATTATTTACCCACGTAGGGTTTAGGTAACAACCAAGAACGAGGCCCCATTGTGCTAGGCAACAGACTATCCCTGGCTTGCAGAGCTCCAGTGCTGCGAGCTTCTTTACAGCAGTGCCCTACCAATGCTATTTAGGCCTGTGGCATTGTGCAGCTATCCCCACAGCACTGCCCTGTCTCCAGCAGGGGACAGGACTAGGAGACCTCTCAAGGTCCCTCCTGGTCCGGTGGGTTCTATGGTTGTGAGCTTCTTTGCAGCAGTGCCAGCCAGAAGATGATAATGAATCGTTGTGGGTTGTGGAGGCCAAGCTAACGTGGGATTTGTTTGCCTTTTCCCTCAGGGCTACACTCGCCTCCTCTCCTGGGCACAGCTGCAGTTCCGGGGCTGGTAGCGCCAATCACAAACGGGTTCACCGGGGTGGTGCCTTTCCCGAGTGGCCATCCCACCTTGGAGACGGTTTACGCCAACGGCCTCGTGCCCTACCCAGGTATGGAGGAAGGGGAGGACCCTTGACTGCCATCTTCCTGGCTCGTAGGGCCAGACGATCCGATCGACTCCACCATCTCCCCAATGAAATGCGGTGGCTCTTGTTACTCTGTGTTCTCTCTCCTCCCGCTCCCCATCCCGGCTTGTTCTAGGTCTCTCTCTCTCACCCTCTCTGTGTCTGGGCTTAGCCACACATCACAAACCAGAGACCTCAGGGAGCCAGAACTAGTAACCGTCCCTGGCTTCCCAAACAAGGAGTTTCTCATAGCTGCTGGCAGCCGCTCTGGGTCCCTTGGGCTTGCGGCAGAGTCAGAGAGCGCATATCTAGCTCTCCCACGATTCCCTTTTTATTCCTTTCTCTTTCTCTCCCTCACTCCAGCTCAGAGCCCCTCGGTGGCAGAGACCTTGCACCCAGCCTTTACCGGGGTTCAGCAGTATGCAGGTACCTGTCCCCTTTTACGGCCCTCCCCTAGACTTCCCTTGTGTTCACGTTCCGTTGGATAACTGGTTTGTTACGTCTCGTTGACCGCAGCCATGTATCCGACCACGACCATCACCCCGATAGCCCAGACCATCCCCCAGCCGCATCCCATCCTGCAGCAGCAGCAGCGAGAAGGTGAGGACTTGGGACAACGGGAAGCTCCGGTCTGGGGGCTGACGCTCTGACGCTCGTGGGATTCCCTTGGGGGAGCTGAGCCTCGTGGGCTCTGATCTCCCCCGTGGAGGGTGAGCAGGCTCCACACAGTGCCCCGGAGAAGCCCAACCCATGAGCCATGGCTTGGCTTCAAAGCTGGCAGCGTTGGTGCCACCAAACCACGCCAGTTGCACAAGCCCCCTTCTGGGGTCGTCCCCAGTCACACGGGGCCTGATCCGCAGCCTGTGGAAGTCAGCGGAAAGCCCGGATCAGGCCCTTGATGAGAGGGAAGAGATGCACTCCATCTGGCATCAAACAGCCCCAGTGAAGATGGTAGAGCCGGGTGCTGCAAAGCGGTCTCTGCACTTCTTAGACTTTCCGGGCCCCCAGCCTGTCACTTTCAATAATGTGACCCGAAAGGGATGAGGATATTGTTATCATCCTGCACCGGCAGCGCAGTTACTGCTCTGCCCTGCCATGCCAAAGGGTTGAATCAGATTCCTGAGACTGGCATGCATAGCTGGCCCAGCATGGGGCGAGAGCCCCTGGCATCGCTCTCAGCGGCTCCTCCCGGCTCTTCTGGGAGGAGCGTTGGTGGATTCCCCCAGCCATCCCTGCTCAATGCAGCAGGCTCCATCGAGGGCCTGGGTCACTGCTTTAATCAGCCGGTTTGTAATCTGCAGGCTGCCTGGGACTAGTGGCTGAGTTGGCAGTGCCGGCTCAGCCCTTCCCCGGGGGTGTCCAGCGCAAGCCTCGAGGTTTACCGTGTGGTCGTCTTTCAGATGGGACTTCAACTCCAAGGTCCAGACCTTAACAATGAGTCCCCAGGGCTCTCAACCCAGCGGCTTCCACCAGGGCTAAATTCATGCCAATGGAACCAGGGCCGGCTCTGGCTTTTTTGCCGGGGGGGGGCGGCCGGAGCCCCTGGGGGAGGGCGGCGAGCCCCGGCGGCGGCTCCGGTCTCCCCCCCAGCGGCCAGAGCGCCAGGGGCAGGGCCGCGAGCCCCGGCGGCGGCTCCGGTCTCCCCCCCGGCGGCCAGAGCGCC
>NW_020664545.1:6530520-6554326 GCF_002925995.2 Terrapene triunguis
GGGGCAGGGCCGCGAGCCCCGGCGGCGGCTCCGGTCTCCCCCCCGGCGGCCAGAGCGCCGCGCCGCCCCCCTCCAGGTGCCGCCCCAAGCACCAGCTTGGGTGCTTGGTGCCTGGAGCCGGCCCTGAATGGAACAAACCCGTCAGTGCCCGGCTCTGGCACATCACTGAAGGAGATGTCCAGTGTCACCGGTGGGAACCGGGGGCTGTGATACCCAAAGCTGCTCTGCAGAATCCTGCAGTCATGTGTTGTTCCCAGGGCACTATTGGGATAAGTAGTTGGCAAACTGTGGCTGTGGGGACAGCCCTCTGAGCGCCCCCTCTCTCCCCCACCCCCGATCCAGAGCTTAACCGGCGTGAGAGCCGAGCAGGAGGGGCGTTTGGGAGGGGGAGGTGGCCCGTCAGAGATTGCCTTACAAAGCTGTTCTCTGAGCTGAGCCCGTTTCTTTGCCCTTTCCCTTGGGGGTTGTGCACACTTGTGTGTCCTGTCCCCTCCCACCCCCTCCCCGTCCCTGACTGCAGGTCCCGAAGGCTGCAACCTCTTCATCTACCACCTCCCTCAGGAGTTTGGAGACAACGAGCTGATGCAAATGTTCCTGCCCTTTGGCAACATTATCTCCTCCAAGGTGTTCATGGACCGAGCCACCAACCAGAGCAAGTGCTTTGGTAAGCAAGCCCCTTTTCCCGCAGCAGCAGGGGGCTCTGAGAGGCTGGATGAGACCGCAGTCATCTGGGGCACGAGGTGGAAAGGGGATGAACTCCCCTGGGGCATGGAGCGCTCTGATCTAGAGGCATTTGGGGCACTCGAAGTCCTGCACCTGGTTCTGGGCAGGGCTGCCCGGGGCGGGGGGGGCGGCAAGTGGGGCAATTTGCCCCAGGCCCCGGGCCCCAAAGGGGCCCCCACGAGAATATAGTAGTCTATAGTATTGCAACTTTTTTTTATGGAAGGGGCCCCCGAAATTGCTTTGCCCAAGGCCCCCTGAATCCTCTGGGCAGCCCTGGTTCTGGGTGGAGTGTGAGAGCGGAAGTGTGAGAGAGTAGCTCAGCAACGTGTGTGTGTGTGGGGGGGGGTGTGCGCGTGCGTACGCACATGCGTACTGGGGCTGTGTATAGACTGGGTATGTGCACACACCAAGGGATGTATGTGTATGAACTTGTGCATGTGTCTGTGTATATACCAGGTAATTGATTTTGTGTGTCTGTGTGTGTGTGTGTGTGTGTGTGTGTGTCCACGCTATCAGTGTAGGTACGCACATGCCCCTTCCCCCCAGCAATATGTCAGCACATCAGCCTAGAGGAGCCAGGGCATGGTTCGTTTATAGGGGCTTGTTTCGGTCGCTATGGTTATTGGTGTGTGTGCTCGGTGTTTGTGCGTGACTGTGAACCGGTGGAGGGGTGTCTGCTGCTGTGCGTGCACAGAATTTATGGCGGAGGGGCTGAGACTCGCACTGACTGTGGCTCGGAGGACGGTGACATCGGGGGGGGGGGGTCTCTCCTCTCTGATGGGAGCAGATTTCACCGTCTAGGCCCAGCTCCTGCGCCCGTTCTGTCTGCTGCCATCACCAGCCGCCTCCTGCTACCGCTCAGCAGCGTCCATGGAACTTGGAGATCACGGCTGCCGGGCATGAGGTTTCTCTTGGGCAGCAGAGGCTGATCCCATGGACTAGCAGGGCAGAGACCTGGAGCTGGCCTCTGTAGTCAATGGGGAGCCCGTGCAGAGTGGAACCCGGGGTGCTCACCAGGCAGGCTGCTGCCTTTTCCCCCAGCTGGAGCGTTTTTTCAAGGCATGCGGCCTCATTCCTAGGTAGCCTGAATTTCAACGGTCAGGCCTGGAGAGCGCAAAGGTGCCCATCACTGTGGCAGAGCCTAAATCTAGTAGCCCGGGGCGCAGCCTTTCGCCCCGTCGCAGCTGGAAGGGGGATGTTTTCTACTGGCATGGCTACCCTAGGTGGATGGATTTGGGCCAGTGCACCCCAGCCGTCCTGGTCAGACGCTGGGGCCTTAGACCCGTGAGAAACTGCGACAATCTCCGTCCCCCCCGGTCTTCGTTCTGCAGGTTTTGTGAGCTTTGACAACCCATCCAGTGCCCAGACTGCCATCCAGGCCATGAACGGCTTCCAGGTCGGCATGAAGAGGTTGAAGGTTCAGTTAAAACGACCCAAGGACGCCAGCCACCCCTACTGACAGCGTGTGAAGCCAGGATTCAGTGCTGCAGCACAGGTAACGCGTCCGACCTCCCAGCCCCTGCTCCTCCACCCCAGTCCACCTCCACCGCTGCCCTGGGACTCTGCAGCTGAGAGAAGCAGGTTAACCAGCTCTCAGTTGTTCAGCAGCCCCTGTCCATCCTGACTGCCCTGCCGTAGAGCTAGGTATTAACCCTGAGAGATTGTTTTCAGGTGGGGCGCGTGACGTGGGCTTAGCCTGTGGCACAGTCTCCCAAGGTCAGTGGTGGAAGCCACAACACGTGGGTCATTTAAAAATGGACTGAAGCATTCACTGGAGGGAACAATCCAGCTGTGTGGAGTAGACGGGGACCAAGGGTTCTTATGTCCTAATACAGCCAGAAAGACAAAGAGCTTCCATCTCTGCTCTCTGTGGACACTGGGACAATACATTAGGTTAGGCACAGGGGGCTGGGGTGATGCACCACTTCTGCTGTTTAGTTTGGACGTGGTTTGAACTTCTGTGGTGACAGCTTGTTTTTCTCTTTTGGCTCCCCTAGGCTGGAGGGGGTTTGCTAGCTAGGGCACTGGTGGAAGGCTTTGGAGCACGGTGAAGTTTGCTTGGCATCAGGGACCCAGCGAATGCTGGTTTTTGCAGCCGTTCCCATGGGAGAAACTCTTCTCCCCGGGACGCTGCATTAGGAACTCTAGGGATGCCGCAGCTTCAGCAGGGACATGATTAGCGGAGGATGGACGTCAGCCACCACTCACGCCTGGCCATCCTCTCAGACTGGGCTTGGTACTTGCTTTGGCTGCCAGCGCAGATGCGTCCACTTGCACTAGTGTTACTGCAGCATTCGGGGCTGTCCCTCTCCAACACTCGCGTCAGATGTTTCTAATGGGTTGGGGTGATCTGTTTAACCCCCATCACAGAGCATGTTCCGGGCACTTCGTGCTGCCACAGGACTGAAGGCAGCGAAGCCCTGTCTTCGCTGGCAGCCAAACCAGTTCTCAGCCCAGCGTCAGCCATACTCCTTCAGTGTGGGTCTCTGCCCCCAGCGTTCTAGTGGCTAGACCATGTATGAAGGCTTCTGAGTCTGGTACAGCCTTTGAGCTAATGAAGCTGTCTCTTCAGCCCTCAGGGATCCAGTGGTGGTGGGTTCAGGGCCTTCCGACTGCTGAGCTGGAGGGGTGGGGAGAACCCTAATAACATGGGGTCACTTTCATAGAATCATAGAATATCAGGGTTGGAAGGGACCTCAGGAGATCATCTAGTCTAACCCCCCGCTCAAAGCAGGGCCAAGCCCCAGACAGATTTTTGCCCCAGATTCCTAAATGGCCCCCTCACGGATTGAACTCACAACCCTGAGTTTAGCAGGCCAATGCTCAAACCACTGAGCTATCCCTCCCCCAATGGAGGGGAAGGACAAGGAGAAGCCTTGATGTTACCTAGGGCCTCCTAACCTCCCACCCTCTTTTCACGCAGGCAAAGGAACCGTCCAGAGGAAGAAGAACTTCTGCTTCAAGCTGATTTCAGGAGAGGCCAGTAAATTTAAGAACTCTTTTGACACCACCCCTTTCCGTCCCACCCTGCCCCCCACCCCGAAAACGTGACGCTCCGAAGAGAAGAGACGCTTTGGAAGGCTTGACATTGACCCAGCGGGAAGAGTCTTGTCACAACCGGCTGCTGCCACCACCACCATTACTGGGGGAGGAGGGGGCCAGAGAAGTAGACACTCATGGGGACCAGGCTGCCTTCTGCTCGGGATAGGCGTGGAGTGCCGTGGACTAAGAAAACTTAATTGTTGCGTCTCTAGGTCACCACAGCAACTCACGGGATTTTGGCTTTCACCCTTTCATATATAAATATAAATATATATATAATATATATATATATATACAGTCTCTATTTTTTTTTAACGTAAATCACAGGACCAAACTTTTCCATTCAGAGACTCCCTCCTCCTCACCTCCAGAGGGGTTAGGAGCAAAAGGGTTACTGCTGGGACAGCACCTCCTCTACGGGGACTGCACAAGGGCCTGGACATTGTCAGAGGACGTGGCCACGGGGAGATCCTCTCTCCACTTGGTATTAGCAAGCGGTGAGGAGAGAGCGAACTATATACCTCCAGGAATGGGGTAAGGCCACCTCAAGATTCACTCACCCATCAACCTTAGCACCAGCTTGGTTAAGGCTATTGAGAGCTCTCAGTCTTACTTCTTAGAGGGCTTCTGGAGACCAGGCTACGGGAATTTGGCTCTGAAGCCCATCCTGAGCGCTCCTGGAATGGGAAATAAGGTACCTTTACCCTTCATCCCCGGCAACAGCAGACCTTCCCCGTGCTCAGCAAAGAACCCTTGACTTTCATCGTTCTCCATGGCAACAGGGAATTTTTCCCAACCTATCAAAGGCGAGCGCTGTAATCCTACAGCAGAGAGATGGAAGCCTGAAATGGCCTACACGCTGCCTCCACGTTCCGGCTAGAACATAGAGCTCTTTATCAAGCGTTAGCATTTCCAAACCAAACATTCCATTGGCGACGATGTTTACTCCAGTTGATGACCTCTTACCCCCTCCGCAAGGCTTTTCAGAGCAGATGCACGGAGGATAACATTGTAAAAGAGGTTGTTTTGTTTTTTTCAGCATTCCTCCCCCTCCAAGGACAAATTATACAGTATGCAGCATATATAGATATAGCTATAGATATAGATACACTTAAGCACAGAACCCAGGTCCGAGCTTGGTTAATTGGAGCTCTCCTAAAGTAGGGATCGTATGGACAAGCAGCATCCATTTAACAACTTGAAAGAGTCCCTTTAAGGATCTACCAAAATAAGTTTAAGCAAAAGAAAAAAACAACTTCTGAACAACTATTCCAGAGTTTGATAATGTGCGAAGAACATTCCTGTGCGTGTCTGCGTGCGTTTGTGTGTGTCTGCGCGTGTTTAAACAACATCAGCAGAGGGTTGGTGGGGAAAGACTGATGTAGCAGTTTTAGAGAGCGCTGAGGACTACGTTTCTCTTGGGACCTTTATAATCTGTCGTCATTCTCCAGATTCCCATGGGCAGATGTTGCCCAGGCTCTTTAAGAAAGTACATTTGTGGCTCTTCACCAACCCTCGCTGTCTGATTCTGAGAGCACATGAGAGAGAGGGTGAAGTATTGAAAGCTTGTGCGTTTCTATCGTCCATGTTTACTGATTGTAAATACCATTTTTATACTTAACATCTATTATGTACGTGATTTGTACGATGTTCTTTATTTCTGCTACAAGTGATTTCATGAAGTTTGAACTTTAATCAAATTTTGAACAAAAAAAATATTACCAACAAACAACAAAACGAAAAAAAAAAAAAATAAGGACTTTGGAAATTTTAGGTTGAGCTGGTTTGAACTAAGTGTCTAAGATCAGTTTCTTCCATCACAGTTACCAATGTGACCGATCCGGTGTTGCAGGTGAGATTCAAGCTATGTCTTAATGTCAAACTCCTCGCTCTGGTCTAAAGAATCCGAAATTTATTTAATAAAAGTTTTACTTGTTAAGTAACTGGTTTTCGGCTGTTGGTTGTGTCCGTCGCCAAATGGTTGCTTGGGTTTGAAGACAGTCAGGAGGGCCCCAAATGAGTAAAGCATTTAAATAAAGGCTTAAGTCCATCCTTACTCAGCAGATCAGTTGGGGTACATCTGCACTGCAGCTGGGAGATGAGATTCCCTCAGCTCAGGGAGATGTATCCGGGTTAGCTTTAGTGGAGCTACTGCACTGAAGATAGCAGCGTGGCCGTGGCCGCAGGAGCGTTGTGACCTCTAAGCACCTACCTAAGACCTCAAACAGGCTCATACTTGAGCTGCCAGCCCAAGCCGCCAGGGCCACTCCGCTGTTTTTAGCACACTATCTTGATCAAAGCTAGCACATGCATGTCGCCCCCAAGCTGGGTATTACGTCAGCCAGCTGCAGTGGCACTATACCCGTAAGCACCGCTCCACAGTCAAGCATGTACTTAAGTTCCCTCTGTATTCAGCAAGGTCTGTAGCCTTGGGAACGGACAGAAAGTAGGGTCCCATTCAGGCTATACGCCAGCAAATGTCCTTATAAACAGGCATCCCTAAAGGGCAGTAGCTCTCTAGGACGTTAGATGGCACCAGCCCCATAATAGCTGCACACCACCCCAGCACCTCTCCATTTATTGGCGCCCGCAGCCCTGGTGAACGCTGCGAGACAGGGAGTGGCAGCATTTGCGTTTGAGAGCTGGGGACATGGAGGCCAGGCCCTGAACTGTCCATTCGCAACTCCCCGCGCTGTGCTTTAGCCACAGCATCACGCCAGCAAGCGGTTTCAGCCCCGGATCTAGGTGACTCGCTGACGAGAGTTGGCCAGAAACGTACACTTTGGTCTGCAGCCTCTGAAAGCCAACCGCATCACACGCGCCCCCGGCTCAGTGCCCTACACCGATAAGCTACAGCAGCTACAAGGCCAATGGGTCTTCTCTCCCTCTTTTAATGTGTTCGTTACAAAGTACAGCGGTTTTATTTTTAACTGATTAGTTCCCACCGCAGCTCTGTAAATAAAATGGACCAGCCCTTCAGGACTCAAACTCGACGCTGGCCCATCTATTAACTTAGACCAGAATATCTGAGCTTGGCGAGAGAGAGAGAGAGAGAGAGAGAGAGAGGAAAAAGCAATTTCAACCCTCCTCTGATCTGTAGCGTAAGGTAAGCGGGACTGTGGTCAGCCCAGGGCAGCAGGAGCTTGTGTTCGATATTAGCTCAGTCCCGCTATGTTGCGTGTATGTTTCAGTTTCCCTTTCTGAAAATGGAATGAACATTTATTTTCCAAGCAGGCCTGGTTTAGAAAGTGCTTTGAGCTACTCCTATGAAAGGTGCTCAAGGAAAGCAAAGGTTTATGGGGAAATAAAGGCTCTAGCAGGCTAGCTTTTAATGTTTCCCCCTCAAAGTCATGGTGCTCCTGGCGGAGGTTTCCTGAGTGCTCTTATTGTTCTAGTTTACATTTAAACCATTGGAGACCGTTTTTCCCATCTCCGGGTGTTGCATTCAGAGGATGATTACAGTTTTGTGAGGCCCTGGGCCAGAGCAAGTGAGAGTCCCTCCCTACCCCTTCAGTCCCTTCCCCCCTCCCCCTCATGCTCCTACCAGGGAAATGGGGTCAGGGCGTAGGAGCTTGCCCTGCCAGGGAGCGTGGTTGCAGCCTGGGGGCAGGAGCGCCAGGTGGGTGGACGGAGCGGGGCAAGCCCCCATGCCCTAATCCTGCTCCCTGGCAGGAGCGCTGGATGGGAGGGGAGTCAGGGCATGGGGGTGCCCATTTTTCCAGGGCCCCCGGACATGGGCTCTGTTGGCCCAGTGGCTAATCAACCACCGGCTGCATTGGTCAGTTATCTCACAGCTACAGGCCTTTGTTTACTGCAACGATCACTGGGCTCATAGGGGAGACTGAGGCTTTGGGTTTGAAGCACTGGGGAGGTCCTTAGGCAAAGAATTATTGCCAAGAGGGGCTGGACGCTTGTCCCGTACTGCCCAGGTCGAGCCCCAGCCCTGCTCTTGCGTGTTCTAGAACAGGGCGGTTTCTCCGTTGACAGTAACCAGCTGAACAGAATCAAGGTAAAAAGAGAGGGAGGGAAAGTGGAGATTGGAGACCTAAAGTGCAGCCCGGTCCAATACTCCACCCACTGGCTTGGGCAAGATGTCCTCACGCAGAGCCACAGCTCTAGGGCTGCAGCCCCAGGCCAAAGCAGAGAAAAAGGGGCCGCAAGAGGAGGCGAGCAAATGGAAGCAACACGCTGCCTGCTGCAGCGGAGCGGCTTGGGGCCGGCCCGCTTCATTCCAAGGCCAGCTCACCTAGCAAAACGTTTTGCTACCCTAGGCTGGAGGTGGGGCAGCAAAGGAGAGCCCAGTGCAGTGGCAGGAGGGGTGAGCCATGCCCCCCCTCCCCCATCGGATCCTGCTCAAGACCGGGCAGCCTCTCTCACCACCGCTGCGGGAGGAACACGCTGCGGAGCTACCGCAGGTACGTCGCAAATGGAGCTTGAGCCCTGGCGTCTGCTTAGCCTAGCCGAGATCACGCTGCAGGGTACAGAGGGACATGCTGGCGGAGAGGAAAACTGGGCTTGGGGCTGGTAAAGGCCTCTGATGAATGACCAGGCTCCAAGCGTGGAGGCTGGTTTCTGCAGAGAAGGGAAGCTCTCACTCCACCTTTCTTCTCGTGCCATTTGTTGCAGAGGGCATTACATCTACGCCTTGACATTGAGGGACCAGCAGCCCTTGTACCCGAGCACATCGGGGATCAGGCTGCAGGCTCAGGCAATTTGACTCCTTCCCTGCATATAGGCACGAGACCACGGACACTTTAAAAAACAGCGGTTTAATTAAAATAGAGGTTAAAATGCTATGAACAGCTGGTTGGGGGGAGGTTTAGAAAGTCCACAAAGAACAGCAGCGTGGAGGAACACCCGTTGTACAGAACGTACAGACATAGTTACAGGCTGGAGAGCACAAATCTACACGTCTTAGCAGTGATAATAAGAGAAGCTGTTTCCTCAGGCTCGGCCGCTCCCAAATCCACGAAGGGCTCTGTCTGGGCTCGGGCTAGTTGAAGCCACGGGGCGTGTGTGTCTGGCTATCGTGACCATTGCACAGGTTAGACAGCTCTGCGGGAGGAACAGCGCGAGGCCCCTTCCTGCTCAAACCAGCAGCTTTCCTCGGGGGCATTGGAAAGGAGCCAGGTTTCACGGCGTAGTTTCCTGAGGCACGGGGCTATGTGCAGACAGGGCTTCTGAGTTGGCTTTGTTTCTACAGCCATCGCTCTGGATCTGGAGCGCAGAGGAAACAAGGGACCAGTACACCAGCCCCAGCCGTGTAGTATGCCCCCCCCCAGTTTGCTCATCATGGCACAGGGAAGCAGAGCGCTTGGTAAGAACACCCAGTCAGCACGGGGTCAACCTAGGCGCACGGCGGCCATAAGATGGCAGAAATCCCTCGAAGGGCCACCCATGGGGAAAGCTGGAGGAGGTTCTGACTGGAGGACAGGGTGGGGAAGCACCTCAGGGACAGAGAAGGGGCTGGTAAGCAGGTATTATGGATGGGGGCAGCATTGCCCCCAGAGATGGCCAGTTGAGAGTCTGGCCAACCTACTAAGCAGCAGCCCTGGCAAAGCAAGAGCCGACGCTGGTCCCCGACTCTTGCTCACAAGGCAGGGGTGCAGCTGTAGTGTATGGGATTCAGAGGAGACCAGAACATCTGAGCAAGCCGCACTTTGCCTTCAGTTAGCAACAGAGAGAGGGAGTCAGCTGGACCAAGCAGGCCGGCTTGGTGGGAGGAGAATTTGGACCCTCCACTCTGCTCCAAGATTGGGAGGTGCCAGGGGCTTCTCTTTTCCTATATGGGGGCCCAATACTGACAAAAGGTCCACACTCATTAGCAGCACCAGAACAGCTTTAGGAAGGCAAGACCGCACCAGACTAACGAGGCAGCGGGCTGCCCAGGCCCGGGAGCGCCACTGGCCACGTTAATAGTCTTGGAGACCGTATGCAACTTGAGTCTGCTGGGGTACAACGCCTTCAAGTCTTCCAAGGCCCCGTAAGCAGCCATGGAGAACTCCGGGTCCCCCGTGGTGAGCAGGTCAAAGACGCAGGACTGGAAATACACGTCCTCCACCTGCAGGATGTGGCGACACTGCTCGGTGGCCATCTCCACGGTGTAGGCCCGTCGGGAGCTGGGCCAGAGGGGGCTGGAGCTCCCCAGACTCAGCCTGTGCTCCTGGATCAGCTCATTCTTCGGGCAGCCGTGCAGACAGAGCTGGAGGCCGGCGCTCTCCTCCGAGAGGTTCAGGGTCTCCTCCGGCACACGGATGGCGAAGGTGAGGTAGCGGCCCACTTGGCGGATGATGACGGTGCTGCCGATGTAGTTGGCCTGGATCTCCACCTGGCCGGCGTCCGGCTTTTCCAGGATGCGCAGGCTGCTGGTGCCCTCCTGCCACCCTCCAGTTCTTGTGCCGTCACTGAACGCCAGCGGCAGGTCCTCTGTGGTCGCCTGATAAACCTTCTGCTCCGTGCAGCCCTGGTAAGTCTTAAAGATCAGCGTGATCTGCAGAGGAGACGGAAAGCAACGAGATCAGCCTGGTGAAAATGCAGCCTGGTCCCCACCTCCCACTGCAGCTGTGTCCACTAGGGAAAGGCACCGGGCGACGTGGCAGCTCACAATGAGGCTTTGGGGATAGGCGCTGGAGCACCCACGGGGAAAAAACCAGTGGGTGCTCAGCACCCACCGGTGGGCCCCACCGATCAGCTCCTCCCTCTCCCCCACTCCAGTGCCTCCCACCCGACGAGGATCAGGGAGCCGGGGCTGGGAGTGGGGTCACAGCTCCAGGAAGGGGGGACATGGACAGGGATAAGGGGGCCGAGGTTGGGCGCAAAGCCCTGGCCGCAGAGCTATTGGGGGGGACATGGGCGTGGGGGGGACTGGAGGGGCCAGGAGCAGAGCTGGGTGGCGCTCCCTTCCCATCCCCCATGTGGCCTGGTCCCCAGCCATGCCCCCCCAAACATTCCTCCATCCCCCCACACTTTGGGGACCTCTGCCCTAAGCCACCTGTTCTCTACTTCCCAGTGACACATTCCACTAGAGCTGAAGCTTACCTCCCGCACTGTGTGTGCGGGTCGTGAGGAACCCAGGGGCCCCAGAATATCTATTCTGCTAGAGGCACCTTGGCTCAAGTCGTTTCAAACCTGGCAGCTGGGCCCACAACCTTAAAGAGCCGCTCACAGCTGCAGCTCTCCTCTGGGCCCCACAACCCTCCGCTGGCACATCCAGCTGCCAGGACCTGGTTCTACAGAGCACAGCGAGAGCTAATAAATCACAAAGTTCATCGTCGCTTCTAACTCCGACCTCGTCCGCCGTCAGAGCCGACGTCGCTTTTGGTAACCAGCGGGAAGTCAACCGGGCCGGCAGATGTCCACACAGCCTAAAGAGCGGTCACAAGGGTATGCTCAGCAGAAGGGGTAAGTGCGGGCAGAGGCTGACCCGAGCTGGGCTATCCCAGCCAACGTTGCGGTTCCCAAACTCTACTGTGCCTCTTTTATGGTTAGAGGCCGTCAACGTCCAGTGAGGCCAGCCCTGAACTCACTAGAGACAGCAGCTGTTTCAAGGCTCCTGCACAGGTTTAAACTTAGGCGACAAGAGGCCATCAGCACCGTGCCCTTGTCTGGCGGCAAGGGAAGCCAGGCGCCAGCCGGATACGTGTACAGGACAGGATATTTGCCTTCGTCTCTCAACAAGGCCCAACGCATAGGTGGGGCCCTTCATGTTCCGTTTTTATTTTATTTTTCTCGGGAATGGATCAGTGTTTATTACCACCACCCCAAAAACAGGTGAAAATCAGGGCAAAAAACTATTAATAATTTTTCTAGGTAAATAGCGGGTTTTATTGTGGTGGGCCGAAAGACAGGGGGGTGGAAAGTATCCAGTAGATGAAGGTTTTGAATTCTGTTCATCAATGTGGGGTGCTGCAGAACTAAAACAGAACTCAAAACTCAATGCCGCCACCTCTGTGTTTAAGGAAACAGTACATCTCTAATGCCCAACTAAAACTTTTCATTTGAATAAACAGTTTACTGCAGTAGACTTAGGCCATGTCTACACTACAAAGTTAAGTTGCCTTTATGGAAGTTGACATTAAGCCTCCGATTGAAGTAAGTCGACCTTGCGTGTCCACGGAGTGCATCCTCACTAGCAGGGCTTGCATCGAGGCACGGAGCACTGCATCATGGGTAGCTATCCCTCAGTGCATGTAGCCAAGTGGTATTTTGGGTTGGGCTTGCAATGCCTTATGGGACCAAAACATAGGCACGGGTGGTTAGGGGAACATCGCGTTAACCTCCCGTGATGCACTTACCTCCCTCCCTCCCTGAAATCAATGGCAAACAAGCCAAGCCTTTTTTGCGTCTTTTTTCGTGAGCCTGGGTTATCCGCGCGGACGCCATAGCACAATAAGCATGGACCCCGCGCAGCTGTACTCTGTTGTTCTGAGTGCCTTATCCTGCAGTATTTACACAGCCGATACAAGAGCCGCCACACGGAACAATGTGATGCCACACAAGCAACCCTGCTGGAAGGCCTAGAGCGAAGCAATTCACAGTTGCTGGTGACAGTCACGCATCACCTTGACACGGTTGAGCACCGTTTCTGGGCCTGGGAAACAAGCACTGCCTGGTGAGACCGCATCGTTATGCGGCTATGGGATGACGAGCAGGGCTGCAGAACTTTCCAGTGCCTAAGGCCACTTTCCAGGAACTGCGTGAAGAGCGTTCCCCGGCCCTGAAACGCAGCAATAGTAAAATGAGAGCTGCTCTGACAGCGGAAAAGCGAGTGGCGATAGCTCTGTGGAAGCTTGCAATGCCAGACTGCTACCAGTCAGTGGGGAACCAATTCGGAGTGAGTAAATCTAACGTGGGATCTGTTGTGATCCAAGGTTGCAGGGCCATTAACAGACTTCTGCTAAGAAGGGTAGTGATTCTGGGCAACGTGCAGGACATAGGGAACCCCATCGCGACAAAAGCATCCACTAGCTTGGGTGGGGCGATAGAACACATGTCCCTATCTTGGCACCAGACCACCTTGCCAAAGAGTACATAAACCAAAACGGGGTACTACTTAATAGTGTTGCAAGCGCTGGTGGATCACAGGGGCTGTTTCACCAACATCAACGTGGGATGGCCGGGAAAGGTGCATGACGCAGACATCTTTAGGAACACAGGTCTGTTCAGAAAGCTGAAAGCAGGGACTTTCTTTCCAGACTGAAAAATAACCATTGGTGATGTTGAAATGCCAATTGTGAACCTGGGAGACCCAGCCTACTCCTTGCTTCCATGGCTCATGAAGCTGCACACCAGCAGCCTGGACAGCAGTAAGGACCAGTTCAACCATAGGCTGAGCAAATGCAGAATGGTGGTGAAATGTACCTTTGGATGTTTAAAAGGTTGCTGGCGCTGTTTGCTTACTAGGTTAGACCTCAGTGAAAGCAATATCCCCACTGCTATTGCTGCCTGCTGTGTGCTCCATAATATCTGTGAAACAAAGGGAGAAAAGTTTCCACCAGGGTGGGGGTGGGGTTGAGGCAGATCACGTGGCAGCCAATTTTGAGCAGCCAGACACCAGGGCAATAAGAAGAGCACATCAAGGGGCTCTGCGTCTCCGTGAGGATTTGAAAACCAGTTTCAGCAATGAGCCAGAGTAATGGGACACTTATCTGTGTTGTTCCTTACCAAGCGGTCCTCTTCCTTACACTTTCTCCCCTTTAAACTCCACCCCCATCAACCACCATGTGTTGAATGAATAAAGAGCCTTTTCTCCTCAATCCGTTAAGTTTTATTATGCACACAACACACAGAGACAGCAAAGAAAAGTAAGATAACCTGGGGCAAAAGGGCTGATAACACTGTGGGGGGAGAAACAAGGAAAGCTCGCTTACAGATACACTGCAACAACAATTAAAGGTGTGGGAATGGGCACCTTCTGGTCCTTGTACCCTCCTCTGGTGTTGAGTGCAAGGGATACAGAACACCCCACATGCACACATCTAATAGGACGTTTGGGGGAGGAGGATGTAGAACTGGGCGATGATGGCAGCAGGTTCAGCATTGGCTGCAGCGGGACTCTCGCATCCAGCTGCCTTTCATGAACCAACATGTCTGACTGCTCATTCATAATCCGCAGCATCTCTTCCTGCATCCCTGTATGCTCTCCTGTCCTCCCTGTCCAGGTCCAGGTCCTCAGACAGTGCAATCCTCCATGCTCGGCGCTCCGTCTTGTCACTCTCGGAGGCGCACATTAACGCATTGAACACATCCTCCTGCATCTTCTTTTTCTGCCTTCTAATCTGGGAAAGTCTCTGTCCTGGTGTGGAGGATGCGCTGACAGACAAGGTTTCTGCTGCAAAGCATGAGGGTAGCATTGACAGTGCTTACATGGTTTCTGGTGCAAGGTAAATGTTTTTGGTTTTAAATTAAAAAAAAAAAAACCACCCATCAATGCATTTCACTGCAAGCCACAACGGAATCTCAACCGCTGGCTATTGCAAGTGTCGGTTTCCTGCTCCAGCTTGGGCGAGTAAGGCCACGAGGCATGGGCAAGAGGCCTTGTGCTGCTGCTTCTGTGGGATCACAGGTTGCAACTTGAGAAAAGCCCCCTTTCTCCTAGCAACCTGGATGGTGCTTGAGGACAGGCACCAGGGTAAAGCCCCGCCAATAGTTTTTTTTTACAAAAGCGGCACCGGGCTGGGGGGAAGGGAGACAAACAAGCTCCTCTCCCCCCCCCCCCCCCCCCCCCCCCCCGCAATACCCGGTGATCCCTTCCAACCACGGCACGTTTGGGAAAGCCTGGTTGTGACACTCATATTTCACCAAACAGGTGGTGGATTTCTTGCTGAATTATTTGTGGTTTAAGGGCTAGCATTGAAAGCTTCCCCCGTTCCCCCTAGGTGACCCTGTGCGATATCACTCTCCTGAGGGGAACAGAGGCGGCAAGGGAGCAGATACTGAAAGCGTCTGGGTACAGACCTGGTCCTTATGCTGCCATGCTGTGTGCTGCAATGATCCCAGCAGAGTTAATAGTGGAGTGACGCGGGAAAGTGTCCTACCGTGGTGAATGCAAAAAGGCAGCCCTTCCCCGAAACCTTCTGTAAGGATTGCAGAGTATCTCCATGGAGGACTCCCGGGCCATCCCCGTGCACATAAACCGTCTGTTTCGGAGAGCACCCTCGGCGTAGCTGGAGTGGCCACCGATACCCACTACACCTACTTTTTTGTTCAGATTAAACATAAAATATAATAGCCTGTAACCCCTACAGTTTGACTGGAAACGTGGACTCACCAGAGGTGCCTTTCCCGGCTTCACGCTCCACTGCCAACTGGTCCTGTGAAGGGATGGGCTCCAGGGTTAAAAGCAGTTCTTAGCTGTCGGGGAAAATGGATCCTCCGCTTGCCTGCCTCCAGGGGCGGCTCTATGTATTTTGCTGCTCCAAGCACGGCCGGCAGGCAGCTTTCGGCGGCATGCCTGCGAGAGGTCCGCTGGTAACGCGGATTTGGTGGCATGCCTGCAGGAGGTCCGCTGATCCCGCACCTTTGGCGTACCCGCTGCCAAATTGCCGCTGAAGCCACAGGACCGGCGGACCTCCCGCAGGCACGCCGCCGAAGGCTCCGACTGCCGCCCCCACAGCGACCGGCAGGCCGCCCCCCTGCGGCTTGCCGCCCCAGGCACACGCTTGGTGCGCTGGTGCCTGGAACCGCCCCTGCCTGCCTCACATTCTCCACCTCCTCTTCCTCGTCAACAATGTCCTCCTCGTTGTCGCTCGAGATCGCCTGGGGCTCCTGGCAGGTATCCATGGAGCGTTTTGGGGAGCGATGGGGTCGCCGCCGAGAATCCCATGCAGCTCCTCAGAGAAGCGGCGTGTCTGTGGGGCAAAACCAGAACGACTGTTCGCCTCCCTTGTCTTCTGGTACGCTTGCCGAAGCTCCTTTACTTTCACGCGGCATTGCTGTGTGTCCCTGGTGTAGCCCTTCTCCCCCCATGCGATCTCGGCACAGACATCAGCGTTTCTTCTGCTGGATTGAGCTCTGCCTGCACAGACTCTTCTTCCCCACACAGCAATAAGATCCACCACCTCCTATGTGCTCCACGCTGGAGCACGTTTGCGGCCTTGAGTCTCCATGATCAGCTGTGCTGGCGAGCTCTCCGCGCTGATCAAACAGGAAATGAACATTCAAAAGTTCCCAGGGCTTTAACAGGGGAGCGACTTCTTTCCTGTGTACCTGGGTGACGTGCAGTGGAGTTGAAAGGTCACAGCAGAGCACTGTGGGACACCGCCTGGAGGCCAATTCATTCGAATTACACAACGCCATGCCGACCTGCGGCTGTCGAATCAAGCGCTACGCCTCTCATGGAGGTGGAGTACAGAAGTTGACTTAGGTCGGCAGAAGGGACTCAGTAGTGTAGACACATACATTATTAGATTGACTTAAATGTAGCTTATGTCGACCTAAGTTTGTAGTGTAGACCAGACGTGTACTATTAGCCTATAAATATTTACATTTAATAATTGGACCACACTATTTGCAGCGCATACTTAATTCTTTTCTCCCGTTTTTGTTTTTAAACTTTCGAATACTTCCTTGTGTTCTGAAACGTATTCTCAGACACATTTTCATTTTCTTCCCATTTCAGTGTGTCAAATCTTTAAACCGTTATCTTCTAACAGCTTGAGATGTGTACGTGGCGGGCGTGACATTCATCAGTACCTTCAGATGCGCACACACTTCAGAGCTTGCGTGCAGGCCTGTTTGTTTATTGTGTGCATCTTCTAGACTAATACATAGTCTTATTTCAACAGGCAGCTTTGCATATACACACAGACTAATGTATTATCTTAATACATAGATCTCATGCAAGGTATCGTATGTTCCTAATAAAACCAGTTATTTTGTATATATTTGAATGATACACAAGTAGGGTGAAAAATCAGGAAAAAAACCAAACCCTGAATAATACTTTCTGTAAAACCCGGGTAAAAATCGGTTTAAATTGAAAACAAAGGGGCTTATGCATGGGGTAGGCAGGTAAGGACAAGTGCCCTGAAGGTTTCAGCATGGCACACTGTTCTCAAACTCCAGCCCGGGGCAGCCTACGGTCTCAACCTGGGTGTGCCAAGTTGCTGCTCCCACCTCTTATTATTTGTGTCGCCGTAGCACCTAGGAACGCCAGCCATGGGCCAGCACCCTTCTGTGCTAGGCTCTGTACAAACAGAACTGCCAGTCCTGTTCTGTCCATTCCCTCCGGGGCACCTGGCACTGGCCACTGTTGGAAGACAGGATACTGGGCTAGATGGACCTTTGGTGTGACCCAGTATGGCCGTTCTTATGTTCTTACAGTCCTCTCCCAAAGCACTTACAATCTAAGCCCCACTTCCTCCTAGTTCTAGACCCATCCCCGGCTCATGGTTTCCAGAGACTCTGACCAACTAAACTAGAGAGAATCCTTCTTTCCTGCTACTCCAAGCAGCATTTTTTCCCCTCTCCCTTTGTGTGGGGGAGATGGGGCTTCTTTGGTGTACGTTCACCCATTACCGGCTGTGCAGCTGAAACAATCTGCAGAGGAGGGGATGTCAACACACAGGACGGCAGAAATAAGCAGTCTAGGAGATTGGGGATGGGGAGTTAGGTGGGGGCCTCGGTCACCCACAGAGGGAAATCAGTCCTTAACGAACCGAAAGCCCTACCAGCAGCATGAAGAACTGAGCAGCTGACGTACCAAGATGGGGGCTGTAATTAAGCCCTGCACTGTAACTGGTTTATTTTCCCCCCCTCACCTCCGAAGGGCCAGTTCCCGGGAGCCAAGCCCTGCAGACGTGGCAGAGCAACAGTGGCTGCTGGGTGAGCATTAGCCTTGACGATGAAGACCCGTCCTTCCTTAGCTGTGCTAGCCACAAGGAGAACGAGCGTAGCAGGGACCACGCAGGGTGCTCAGCCAGTTAAAGCTGGACCCAGAACGCAGGCGGACGGCCCCAATCTAAATCAACCGCCAAGAAGCTGAAGCACCGAGGGGGGGAAAAACCCTCCCAGCTTCCCTCAACTGGAGAAGACCCAGGAGGAAACAGGAGGGGAGCCCCTCTGAGCGAGCACCCAACACCAAGGCTTCAAAGTTGTGGCACTGACAGGAGGCCCTGCCACGAGGCGGGTGGAGGAGCAGCTGAGGGGGTGCCCAGGTGTGAGGTCAGAGCTGCAAAACAGAACAGAGTCCCCCAGGCTCGCAAGCTCAGCTGGGTAGCAGGCACCTTCCTGAGACCAAAATACACGTCACCCCAGCAGCAGGAGACCCAAAGGGAGGTCAGAACGGAGGGTGTGGGCCAAGCAGAAGGTGGAAGCACCTGCAGAGTTGGCATTTAACGAGCACTAGAAAAGTAGCCGTGAACCTCAGCAGCGATAGGAAAGCAGGATGGGGCTGGACGGGAGTAGAGAGAGGAGAAGATCTGCTAAAAGGGAGGCAGAAACCAACCGGGGGTGGGTAGAGATAAAGCACCCAGGAGAACTAAAGCAGCAGTGGCCAAGAAAAGCCAACGCACTGAAAGATGGGAAGGAAAGTGAGGGAAGTGGGCGTGGCAGAAGAGGGATTGAAAAAGGAGGTGGCATCACAGATCGCCACTGCAGGCGTCTCTGTGTCCAGGAGCCAGTGAGTTCTACTGGCTGGACCAAAGACAGACAAACCGGGAAGAGAAGCTCTTGGGTTGCCCAATACAGGGAGGAAATGATGCATAGGCAGGATCAGACTGCTCATTTGCCCGTCAGATAGGAGACACCGAGAGGTAACGTGGCCTAGCAGACTGATCACAGGGCTGGGAGCCAGGAGAGCTCCACTGCTGTCTCTCTAGCTCTGCCCTGACCGTCTCGTCCCCTGCCTGGCTAGTGACAGCTATTGCACTTACAAAGAATCAGAGACTATCAGGGTTGGAAGGGACCTCAGGAGGTCATCGAGTCCCACCCCCTGCTCAAAGCAGGACCAATCCCCAGACAGATTTTTGCCCCAGATCCCTAAATGCCCCCCTCAAGGACTGAAGTCACAACCCTGGGTTTAGCAGGCCAATGCTCAAACCACTGAGCTATCCCTCCTCCACCATTAAAAATAAAATGGGCACATTGCATAAAATGCCAGCACTGCTGTCAAACTTGTCCTAGGCGCACAGGGGCTGATTTGAAAGGGATTTGGGTGTTGCTGGGCTGAGCAGACCAGTGCTTACCTCCTAGGAAGCTTGCCACCCAATGGCATTTTTGGCCCCGAGTTAGGCATCTCCATGCCACCACGTCTCCTTATAAAGGGGTTATAAAGATACAACCCTCTCCAATGCTTCACTCTGCTTACCCCGGCTAGTGCTACTGAAAACAGCTGGTCACCGAACAAACAGGTAACACCCCGGAGGGGGCTGATAACAGCCTCCAGTTAAACTGCAAGAGCAGGGCAAAGGTAGCCGGAGAGCCCAGGAAGCCACAGACGCAGAGGAGCACAGTTCAGAGCTGCTGGTCTAGTCTGTGGAACAGGCGACCCCTCCTGCATAAAGCTACCGACTCCTGACACACTAAATGCAAGGGGTAGAATGGCGCAGGGCCTCGGTGTATTGGAAATGGGCCGTGGGTCCCAACCAGGGGTTCAGGGTCCCCTGGGGGGCTGTGAGCAGGTTTCAGGGGGTCCGCCAAGCAGGGCCAGTGTTAGACTTGCTGGGCCTAAGCCCTGCCGCCCAAGGCTGAAGTCCGGGGCCCTGAGCCCTGCCACGGGCTGAAGCAGAAGCCTGAGCAACTTAGCTTCATCGGGCGCCCTATGGCGTGGGCCCGCGGGCAACTGCCTCGCTTGCTACCCCTTAACGCCGGCCCTGCCTTTTTATAACGAGTTGTGGCACTGGTGGGACGTGGAATTTTTAATCACATGTTGGGGGGGGGGGGCTCAGAAAGAAAAAAGGTTGAGAACCCCTGGTTTAAGCCTGGGTCTAATCCCAGACTGGCAGGCAGAGTTTAGGTCGTTACCATCAGACGCGTGCAGGGCACATGACCCAAGTGAATGGCTTTATTCCTAGAACGCTGGTTTGCTCATCACAAAACCCGCCACCTCCCACACCCGGATATTCCCCATGGCCACAGCCCCTGGTGTTGGTGCTTTAGATCACGCAGCAAGGCCGAGAAGCCTGCAAGGCCAGGGAAAGACGCTTGCATGGTTAATGCTGGTGCCGTACCCCTCCATCAGATCAAAGAGGGAACCTGCAGTATGCCATGTTGTCAGTCCAACACTACCCACATGCACGAATTAACGCTACTAGAAACAAGACAGAAAACGGTGGTTGTTGGGATTTTCATACTGAAGCTCTGGGATATCGTAGCAACGAGCACATACTGTTGAAGATGCAGCTAGACAATCCAGCAGTCACACACAGTGTTGGAGAGGAGAGCCAGTTTCGATCAAGAAGGGATCTTAGCTGGGACACTGGAGTCAATCATACTTTGCCCTGAGCCCATCTCTCCTCTGGGGCTCTCAAAGAGCTTCACAGAAGGGTTGTCTCAGATTAACAGGCCCACAGTCACACCCCAAGTCAGTGCCTGAGCTGAGAATGGAGTCCTACTCTACAGCATGGCCCGAAAGAGGGTCCTGACAGGGGCTGTCTTCTAGTCCAGTTCTGCTACTGCGCTCATCGGTGCAGATCTGAACAGCTGCCAGTGGTACACTAAGAAACATGAGCAACATCTGTCACAAATCACAATTCCTCTGCCTTCTAGTAGGTCCTTGACTGTCTTTCTGTAGGAGGGGAGGAGAAGGATGTAGGCCAAGGGGTTTTTAAACAACGATTTTTAATCTTCCACCCGGAGTATTGCCAAAGCCGCCCGCCTCCGACCAGGCTGGAAGAAAAGCTTTTCACCCTCAAGACCTGACCTGTACAGAGGGTTTGGGGCTACACAGAGCCCTCGCACTTCCTCAGCTCCTGCTCACAGATGCGCTGCCTCTCCTCCCTAGACTTCGTCCAACTCCAGAGATCTCACAACAAAACTCAGTTGGAAACAGATTCACTTTTCCCGTCCCTCACTTAAAGCCCTGAAGTGAAGCCAGCTTTGCCTGAAGGTTTGGGAACCGGTCCTGAGTTTGTCGCAAAACTCAGCAGGTTTGGGGCGCTTACACACGGAAGGGTTGCACAGCTCTGCTATGGAGGCAGGCCCTCAACGTCCCCCGGGGTCCGAGGGCACCATCTGAACCTCTAATGCCATCCTGTAATTACGGAAGACCATGGTAACAGGACAGACCTGCGAGAAAGGTACAGAACAAACACACACAATTCTAAGCCCCCATCTAGGAGAGGCGGTTTCCTAAGTACACACTCTGAAATTCACTTCCTCCGATGACCACAAGGGGGTAGCAGATCACAGCAGCTTAGTCCCTCCTAACAGAACCTATTAAGTAGAAGGGTAGGGAGTTGGGGTGGGGGGGGTTGTTTTGTTTTTTTAAAAAGTGCTCTGATTACCTTGCTGGTGGCCGTGGCGCTGGATCCCAGAACAACTGGGACGTTGGTGACCTGGACCGACAGGTACTGATTGTCTATTAGCGGCCAAGCGCCCTCTACTTTACACGTCTGAAACTCATCTTTAAAGGTCCTTAAATGAGGATCCCCAAATAATCCACAGTGGGCAAATTTCTTCTGAAAGCCAGATCTGCTCTCGTAGTTGCACAGCTCTGAAACCAGAGGGTCCGGTGTGCCGGGGGCTTTCGCCGAGGAAGTCGGCCCGTCGCTGGAGCAGTTGTGCTGCGGAAAGAGTTCCTTGATTCGGAAGACGGCCGAGTGATACACCAGGTCTCCCCGGCAGGATTTGGCTGTCTTTCTGGTGCACACAGAGTACGCCCGCAAGGCAATGCAATAATCCACGTCCAGCGGCGTCTCTTCTGGCAAGGCATGGGTAGGAGATGTGGCAGCCACGTAGTCTGCATTGCAGCGCTGGATTCGGCACTGCTGGCCACGCACTGCAAGGAGAAAAGGTCATTCTGATCAACAGCAAACATTTGACGGATGTCAATGATCCGCCCACTAACTAGCAACTAGAGAGGTAGGATCTGCCCTAAGCACAAATCATATAAAGATGGATCTTTCCCTCTCCCGACACAGCAATGAAAGCTCCTATCCAGGGGCTTAAAAAAAGAAGTCCTATAGGTAGAGAAAACGCAGAGGCCAAACTCTTCATGACAGCTTGACTGAGATATAGATGCTACCTACTGGCTGTTGTGACCCATCAACGCCTTGCACTTAAGATAGCACTCCATCTCCACGGCACTTTACCAACCAGGGCCATCACAATTCTCCTGAGACAGACAAGTATTAAGTCAAGAGTTCAGTATCACCAGCATTTTCTTATTAACTAAATCCCCCTCTCTCTAAAGCGGGGCAGAGCAAAAAAATAACCACAGTTAAAACATTTTTACAGAGTGAAAATAAAGGAGCGGGGTTACTTTTACAGAAAAATAGGTGTTGTGCATTACATGGATGTTACACAAGCTACAACGTACTAACATACGTAAGACAGCATCAGGCAGTGCAATGCAATGACTTGCATTTGCTTTTCATATACATACTATACAAAAGTGGCAAAACTATCACTGACATTTACCAGCCAAGTCACAAGATCGACTGCCTGCTTTTGCCATTAGGAAGAGGGAAAAAAAAAATCATCACGATTTACTTGTTATTCAAAATAAAGTTCCACGCCTCAAGTGAACAGAATTTTGAAAGGCTTGTTTATCCACCCACATTTTGTCAAGTGTGTAACAATCTGCAAGAGGTCTAGAATACTGTTATTCTTCCTAGAAATATCACTGCACTCTGTGTGTGTTGTGTTCTTATACACACAATGCTACACTGTTTGCTACCCTGAACCAGCCCACAAGTGTTAAAAGGACAAAACACAGGAGTTATTAAATTCATCCAGTATCCTCCCCGGAGGCAGATATCAGCAATGCAGCAGTTTTAGACCCAGCATGCAAATCTGTACTGATTAGCTGTAGATCTTAAACACACAATATCCGCCTCCCTGGAAGCATCTCACAGCCATGCGTGAACATACTGCTGTCACAGGTTTAGCTAGGTTTTACATTAAGGCACAAAACAGCTCTCCCTCCAACTCAGGGAAAAGAAGAAAAGTTACTTTCTATAGCTGAGCGTCTTGGCAATTAGAATAATGAACTGTGGACGGCGCATGGGAGTTAAGATTCCTGAGTTCTATTCCCAATTCTGCCACCGTCTTGTCTGCTCTTGGGGGGGGGGGGGAGAGAATCACTCAGGCGGAAGTTTTCAAAATCACCCACTAATTTTGGATGCCCAATTGGAGCCTGCCTTTCTGAAACGCTGAGCGCCCATAACTTCCAATGAACTCAGTAACAGCACTGGGTACTCAGCACCTCAGAAGTCAGGCCCTGGGCATCTCCAGCGGAGCACCCAAGAACAGACGCACCCCAAATTAGTGCACATTTGATATTTTTGATTTTTGCCTCCATCTGGAAATTAGGGAGAATTATCCACCTTCCTAAGTGCTCTGAGCCACATGTGACATCTGCTAGGAGGGACTGCGAGTCATTCACTGCATTCCCCACCTTTATGCCTCATTTACACTTCGACAGCTTCCACAATTAATTGTATTTTAATGTTTCTGCTCAGCATCTTGTGCAGTTTTTTTGCTTAAAAACCAATACTAAAGAGAGACGCTTCACTCCAATGGCCTAGGGATTTTCCTAGTTACAGCAACGGAGGAAACAGTTGACATCTGTTCTAAAACGACACCTTCTTAGACAGCGTCACAAAGATACAATGACCTCTACTAAGAGCCTATTTCCCCCTCTCACTTTAGGTTTAAACCAAAACCTTAATGCTTTGTAAAGAACAAAGTGAGTACATCTTCTACACGCACACCCCCTTTGCGGGGTAGAGTCACTGCAGGGTAGAGGGGCCCGGCCCTACTTCCACATCATTATTCTTCACACAGGATGCAAGAACATCTTGTGCAAACCCTCTACCTACTGGGCTGTATTTCATGCTTAGCTAGCAGAAATCGCAGGGGTTATCAGGCAGATCATTCC
>NW_020664545.1:6554726-6574921 GCF_002925995.2 Terrapene triunguis
GCTCCCCCGCTACCTGCGGACGGCGGGGCCAGGCACACGGACACCAGCAGCACCACGCTGAGCAGAGGCCGCCGCCGCGGCCCCCGGAGCCGCTCCACAGCCGCCGGGGGGAGGCTGCCTGGCCCCATAACCATCCCGCCATCGGCCCGGGAGCCTCCAGCTCCGAGCAGAGCTGCCCCGTCCGCCCCCCTCCGCCGGCCCGGGCGAGACTGCGGGGTCCGGCCGCCTCCGTCACCCCCGCGCCGCCAATGGAGCAGTAGAGGCAGCCCGGCGAGCTGCATATTAATAAGGCTGCAGCCAATGGGAAGGCGGCCAGAACCGACTAATCTGCATATTCATTATCCTGCCCCCAATGGGCAAGAAAGCCGAGCCCCCACATTCGTATCTTCAATAGTCTCCAACCAATAGGGCAGCTCCAAATGTGAAGCTCCAGCAAATAGGGAAAGAGCCAGACCAAGCTAATCTGCGTAACAATTAGCCTTTCACCAATGGGACAGCACCGAGGCCCAGGTAATCTGCATATTTATTACCCTCCAGCCAATCCGATGCCACCGTGGCAGTCCTGTTTCACAGCGCTGTCCTTCAAGACACAGAGAGCGGCTATTGAGGGCAATGGGGCGGGAGTAGCTGCTGCACACCAGGTCTAATGAAGCCAGAAGGGGAGGAGGGAAGAGATACACTTGGGGATGGGGCAAATATTTGCCTTAGGAGTTCACCAGGTGGCACCACGTGGCATGTATCATAGTATTTTATTTGTGGGGCCAGAGGACTGATACCTCCACATACAGGGGGCTTATTCCCCCATGACCCTTTACAGGGGCTGTCTCTCCCTCCCCGCAAACCCCTAAGAAGGCTTTATCCCATCCGAGTGGCACCCTACAAAACACAAGCCCCAAGGACATGTTCCACTTACCCTTAGAATTACTTGAACCGGTCCCACATGGCCACCCCCATCCTTAACAGGCGGCCTGGCCCCGTGATCGCCAAACCTCCCTCATCCTGTGCCCTGCCTCCACCCCCAAAAAAAGCTACTGCCCGCAACAAATCACAAACGTGATCCAGGCGAATATAATTCTTTCCCCGTTGCCTACAGCCACTTGTGCTTCAGATCTCACTATGACCTTTCTGTCACCTCCACGAGTGATTACAGGAACTCCCTGCATTGGTGCAGTAATGAAGGGATTGGGTGATTCCTGTTATATTTTGCAAAGCTGCACAGTGGACTCACTGCCCTGATTTGAAGGCTAGGCAGGGAAAAAACCCACCCTCTGCGCTAGGGTCCCCCTTTGTGCTGCGTTTCACTTAGCGGAGGGGCTGTCTGGAGAGTCTCCATTTCTCTATTGCTGAAAGAAAGAAAAAAGCCACATTTGAAGGCATATGTTTAAGGTGGGAATGCAGGGAGCTTTCATTTCAGAGACAGCCGCCAATTAGAAATCTGGTCTCTAGGATCACCCACTCTGTTTCCACTCCAAGCTGTTAGGAAAACTGCTATAAATCAGGAGCCTACAAGTAGAATAGGACGTTTGTATGTGCAGGTGTATGCAGTCAAACCTGCCCATGTAAAACTGTACGATGTGCACAGAGGAAGCTGCTAAATACCTGCTTGCACATACACCCATGCAACGCCCCCCCTCAACAGCAAACCTGCATATAAACCCACATGTAAACCCACGTGCACAGTCAGATTTGCATGTACAAACACCAGTAAACACATACACACAAACCTACATTTGTGTGCACACATGTGCCGATGTACATGCCCACCCGTCTAGACGTGTGTACACATATACAGACGTGCAGACATAGAGTACAGCCTGCACTGCTCCACTAAAGGACCTCCCGCTTCAAAAACTAGACATTTCTTTAAATCCAGACCAGTTTTCCAAAGCTCCACCAGGGGAGCTTGGCAGATAAAGCCCCCTAAAGCTGCTCTTTGTTCTTGTGAAGTCAGGCTGATCCCCTGGCCCATCAGCTGTGCAGCCAGAGAAGGCCCTGCACCTTAGCTGGATCCAAGAGCCATCCCACACCCGCCAAGTCCCAAAGCTTGATTTTCACTTCAGATGGCGTTAGGTTGGGAGCTGCCCTTCTGACAACAAAGGGCTCCTGTTTTTATTAACTCTCTTTAAACATTCGGGAGGGTAACATTAGGGGGGTTGGAGGGCAGGAGATGGATAAGGGAGGACAGGCAGGGAGGCAGCTTGACGTTAAATTGGAAGCTTCCTCTCTCACTGTCTCTTAACGGTTTTTTCTCCTCTGTAGGTGCAAGGTGCTGCCCTCCTAAAACAGGGTGGGACAGAGAACGGCTGTACAAGGGTGGCTCATGGATTAATCCAGTTTAAATCAATGCATAGATCTGCAGAAGCTAGCAAGCAACATGATGATTATTTGCATTACCATACAGTCCCGAACCAAGATCAGGGCCCCATTGTGCTGGATGCTTTATAAACCCAGAGAGACAGCCCTGGCCCCAAAGAGATTACAAGCTATAGAAAGACAAAGGGTAGGAGGAGAAACAGAGTGTCAGAGCCAGAAAGAGAACCCCAATATCCACTAGGCCAAATCGCATGTGATCTCTCTGGACACTTGACAAAGTCTGGAGCCAGCTCTGCTCTCATTCATACTCATGAAAACCTGGAGCAACTGCAGGTACTGTTGCTCCAGATTTACACCAGAGTAAGTAAGAGCAGAATTTAGCCAATTAACTAATTCTAACAAACTCATGTGAGGTACGTAGCATGCACTGTAACATTCAGGGCCCCCTCGAATTTCCCAGCTGTGGCCACACAACCTCATGGCACGACCAGGAGGAGAACTCAATTCCTGCCCTTTGAAAACCACAGGCCTTGAGGCAAAGGAGAATCTCTGTTAGTGGCACGGGGCCTATGATAGAGCTGAACGGCTCTGATCCCAACCAGGATTGGGAAGTGGTGCCACCGACATATAAGGTAGCCAGTTTGTTACAGTAAAAGCATCATTCCCATGTTACAGATGGTGACAGGAGGAGGAGTGAGTTGCCCAGAGCCTTTAAGTAAGTCAGTGGAACAGCAGCAGGGATTAGAACTCAGGAGCTCCTGACTCCCAGGTCTGGCCTCAGTCCACTAGCCCAGAAGTTCTCAACCAGGGGTCCGGGACGCCCTGGGGTCCACCAAGCAGGGCAGGCATTCGACTTGCAGGGCCCAGGGCAGAAAGCCAAGGCCCCTCTGCATGGGGCTGAAGCCTGAGGCCCTAAGCCCCGCTACCCAGGGCTGAAGCCGAAGCCTGAGCCACTTAGCTTTGCAGGACCCCCTGTGGCGTGGGGTCCTGGGCAATTGCCCTGCTTGCTGTCTCCTCACGCTGGTGATGGCTTTTATATGCAGAAAAACAGTTGAGGTGGTACAAGTGGGCTGTGGAGTTTTTGTAGCATATCGGGGGGGGGGGGGCTCAGAAAGAAAAAGGTTGAGAACCTCTGCACTAGCCCACACCACTCCACATCCTCACCTCAAGTACCTATCTTAGTCACTGTAAACCCCCAGCCACTGCATGACTACCTTCCCCAGCTCCCTCAGAGAAATTCTGGTTCTGAACCTCCCAGAAACCCTGCAGTTCTGACTTTCACACAGACCCTTGAGCTGACCTCAACCCAGCTGTCTTTTGGACGAGACATAAAATTGAAACCCTGAGCACTTGTGGTCATTCAAGATCTCATGGCACCTCAGGCAAGACCAGGTGTTAACCCTGCCAGATTCCTGTTCGCATAATTACCTTCCACCATCTAAAATCCACCCGCTGCAACTTTATTTGGATACATTCTCCTTCACGCCTTATCCTATAGTGAACTGCTAAACAGCTGCCATGTTCCATTCCAGAGGTGACTGCATTTTAGTGGTTGGCTAAGTGACGACTGTGCATATTGGGCCAAATCCTGAAGTCCTTACTCAGTCGTCACTCAGGTGCAACTCCCGCTGACGTCAATGGGAAGATGAGTTTGTAGTTCTATGTTACTTTGGACTCTATTGCACTGACCTGCCTGTTCACTGGGGGGCTGGTTCACCATTGCCCTGCAGCTCTTTTACATCAGCCAGGCTGACACAAGGGGGCCAGGAGGAGGCATAAAGACCACCAGGCAAAGGAGGCGTCTGTGCCTTTTCTGAGGATTGATTTTGGAGCAAGTTTCTCCCGTCAGGAGACGCCATACAGGGACCACTGAAGGATCAGATTTACCTCCTCCCTACATGGCATTCGCTGCTGTGAATCAAAGCGCTTGCCAAAACCCCTTTGTCTCCCGCTGGGTGGATACAAATAAGCAGCGTCAGGGGATCCGATCTCCGCACTCTCCCTGCAAAGAGACATTGAGTTCACATCTTCATTCAAAGCAGGCTGAGGTGGGATATGATGACCAGTCAGGAAGAGCCCATACAGGAAGGCTTTGGGGGGAGCTTGCAAAAAGTAATGCTGCGTACTGGCCTCTGTCCGAGCTAGGACTGATGGACAGACCATTCATCTTCTCCAGAGTAGCTGTTCTCACGTTCTTTGTCTCACTCCATCACCATTTTAGGGAATATTTTTAACTCCTCAGGCCAATTTTAGTCCTGGTGCTGTGCCTGCTCACGCCAGGGCTGATTTTGGTCCCCTGTCCTCAGGTGTCTCTATGGCGAAAGGATTGTTTCTATTACCCAAGGACCCGGATTATTGTTTGTAGGGTGCAAAGTGAAGTTGTGCCCTTGTATAAAAGGGTTAACGGAAGCCATTTGGAGCTGGAGGGTTGCATTAGTTCTGCTGCGATTACTGGAAACGCTGGGGACAACTGTTTGACAGCACAGGCAAATTCAGAGGAGGGTCAGGGCACTCCTGGCTGATGCAGAACCCAGGTAGGAACTGTGACCTGCCCCCTCACCTTATAGGAGGGGAGGGCAGGAAAGTGAGACTCTAACGAGGAAGCCAGTGTGGTCTAGTGGTTAGAGCAGCAGGCTAGCCATCGTGAGAGCTGGATTCTCGTCCTCTGGCTTTGGACAAGTTACTTTCCCTCTTTGTAAAACAGCGATCACAATTCTCAGCCCATCTGTGTGGATCCCAGCCCCACTTTCTCCATGTAACTCACCCATCCTTTATTACCTGTCTCTAACCTCCCTTCCCCACAGAGCCACGTTTTGTCCTTCTCTTCCTAACGGGGAACGACGCTGTATGGTGGCAGCTTCTCTCTTGGTGCACCTAGTTACATCCTAAGCTGAACTGTAACGGGACAAGCAGGGCATTACATCCATGCATGGCCCCTGCAGACTTGTCCAGGCCTCTGATCTCATCTTGCTGGCACCATTTTAGACTCAGGCTTGCCTGGGGACCCTTTTGTTTCGCAGATGAAAAGCCTTTCATTAATCTCTGCCTAGTCTTTTAAACAAGCTTTGCTTTAACAGCCGAACTCAGCCCCGCCTGGAATTCCTCTGCTTGAAGTGGAGTTCCAAAGTATCTATCGATCCACGCATTTATAACGCGCTCATCCCACTCGTCTCTGAGCACCCAAGAGCTCCCTAAAATTCAGCCGGGACTGAACGTCTGTGCAGGAAACCAGCTGAGAAGCAGCAGCAAAGCCCTCACAGAGATGGCTACACAAATGAGCACGGGATGAAAGAGAGAGAGGGGCCAGGATGGAGGAGTGAAGGAGAGAGAGAGAGAAAGGAGGAGACCTCTGATTATTTCCCGTGCCGCGCCAGCGTGGCGATTAGACAGACAAGATAGGTGTGAGGCTCGTGCATCTACAAGGAGGTGCTGCAGAAAAGTGGACAGAGGGCAGGAAATAGACCAATCTGTCCCAGTCAGCAAGGGGCACTGAAGTCAAGAATGGGGGGCGGAAGGCACAGGAATCAACCAAGTTCTGCCTCATTGTGCTTTTGGTCATTAGTGTCTTAAAGCCCCTACATAGACACTCTCCAGCTTACTCCCTGGACCTCATCTCACATCACGTTCTCCCCGACCTCAACCCTCCAACATGCCAGCTCCAGTGCCTTGTTCATTTCCTGCTCCCACTCCCTTCTCCGGGCCTTTTACCAGACAACATCTTGGTTCTATGCAGGGAGATCCCTCTGCATCCTCCAAACCAGCACTCTCCCAGTCATTCAAGCCCCTAGACTGTGAGCAATGTGGGGCAGAGACCGTCCATTTTGAGCCATGTGCAGCAGTGACCACAATGTCTGTGTAACACATTGATAAAGCGTGTATAGCGTCCCTTTCTCATGGCTGGTGCACACTGAGGATAACAGCCTACTACTCCTACCAGCTCTGGGAGTGGCTTCTTTAGCTTAGGTGGTAGAGGTCCCTTTCCCTGCAGCACCTTCTGCTTGATCTGCCTGTGTCCAATCCCCATGCTGGCCCTTCACTCCATCCACACTCCTCTGTCTTTCATCCTGCACACAAATGATCACGCTCATTTGTGTAACGATCTCCGTAAGGCCTCTGCGGCAGCTTCTCAGCTGGTTTCCTGCACAGACATTCTGTCCCAGCGGGAGATCATCTTAATTTTAGATACTCAAATATTCAGTACAAACCTTATTGACCACAGGTGTTGAGGGTCTTGACATCTGTGCTTAACAAATAATACTACCACCAGACCTGGGGGTTACAGTCCTGGGGAAAGCCTGTGTCCATCGAACAGAGTCTAACTCAGCTTAGTAATGAAGGCCATATTTCCGTCGTAATGACTGTTTTGGGGCCACCTGACTCAAACACCCAAGGCCTGATTTTCAGAGGTGCCACGTACCCCCACATCCATTAACTACACCTAGAGCTGTGGGTGCTCAGCACCTCTCAACATCAGACCCTCTCAGGGGCCTGAAAAAAAGCCCCCCCCCCAAAAAATAGAGGCAGACACTTCCCCAAGCCCCCAGGGTCACAATGGAAGCAGCTGAAATAGCAGAGGAAAAGCTGGCATCATGGTGTGGAGGGATCAGGTCTGCCCCATGCTTCTCCACCTCCATCAAGCAGCCTTCCCACCCACCCCAGCCCCCTTTGCACACAAGGGAAAAGGCCAGTTACACACAAAGACAGAGCAGGCAGTAGGGCCTGCCTGTGTATGAGGTTTCCCCTCTGCTATTTTCCAGGTCTCAACTGTGAAAGGAGGCTGAGCCCAAGAGGGCGTCCCCCCCCACCCCCCCACCCCCTGTCCCACACCCCTGCGCCCCAGTGAGCTGCTAATCCCAATGGGCGGGAATATCAGGCGGCTTCCCTCCTGGAACCCCAGGCTGTTTTCCTCCCCCTCCCGGCTGTAAAGCCGGACGACGGGGGGGATTTTCCACCTGACTCTGCACAGGATGGGATCCACAACAACAAACCGAGAAGGAAACTTCCATTCCAGGTGGAAGGATGTGACCCAGCTACAGGCAGGGTGGGAAGGGAGACGAGGAGAGACGCCCAGCAAGATGGAGGGCAGGCAGTCTCTGCATTTACCACAACTATCTGCCTCCGCCCACCGCTGAGATCAGAGCTGGCCTCGTTATCTGCAGGCACCCTGAATTGCTGCAGGGCATGTGTGTGTGGGTAGGGGCAAAAGTCATCTCCTTCTCAAGGCCTGCTGCTCACGGGGGACATGGGGCACTGTTCGCTTTCCCCCATCCCTGATCGTATCCCCAGAGGTTGAACCCACGCTGTGTGTAGGTGTGGCAATGCCACGCTGTTGCCTGTGCCTGGCCCTGGGACACCGCGGAGTTGGCATCCCGCAGTGATTTAGCGATGATGCCATAAGTATAGATCTTAGTGGTAAAGGACCCAGCTAGCTCACCACTCTCCTCTTCCTCCGCGGCAGCTACCGTCAGCTCTGACACGGCAGATAATAATTCTCATTGGAGATCAGCTTGATAGATTAGCTACGCACTTAGATAGAAAGGTATGTATGGAGACAAACAGATGGATACTCCAAACACAATATCCCCAAGCGCCTTCTCTGACTACTTGTCTCATGAGCATAAGAAGCCTGCGCCATGTACCCCACAGGATACAATGTTTAATTTCCAGAGGACAGCATTTTTTACGTGGACTGGCCAGATTTACTGACATTCAGCCAAGCCTCCCATTCCCAGGCAGCTCTCTCTTTTTGTCTACTTGCTCTCTGTGTGATCACAGGGCACATAATGGCAGGTCTGACGTGGGGGGGGGGAGCGATGGTTATGGGTGACCTGCAGGCTGAGCGGCGGGAAGGGGCACCGGATGAAAAAGTGTGGTTATCATTTCTGAACTGCTGTCTGCACTCGCCGTTTCTTCGTGTAGGAGAAACATCTCTAGGGGCCAGATCTTCAGCGGGGGAAACCGGACATTGCGCCGTTGAATTCAGCAGAGCTATGCTGCATGACACCCGCTGAGAAGCAGGGCCACGAATTTCAGAAACTGTCCCAACTCCTAAGTCTGTCCCCCACCCCCTGCACTCCTCTTTCCAGTGGGTTTGACACCCCCATCCAGTGCCCAGTGGCCATTCGCTCCCCCAAGACAGGCTGTCCTTTTTCACAAGGATGGGTGGGTCACATTGGAACTGGAATGGGAGATCTCCATGCTACAAGTGCTGATGGCGATTCTGATGAATCAACGCCCCCAGCCTGTGGGGAGAGGACACCGTGCTGATGGAGGTGCCATCTTTCAGGAGAGACATCAAACCAAGCCCCATGTCACCTGGGGTCAGTAAAGAGCCAGCGGCAATTTTCATTGTGGCTGGGGGATTAGCCCCAGGCACGCTGGCCAAATTCCAAGATGAGCAATTAAATTCCGTCTAGCCATAGTCCGCCTTGTGGCTCCGGCTGGATACATGTACTCTTCACTTCCTGCGCTAAGCTACTGCCACGCTTCACTCCAGAGGTGGCTGCCTCTCAGTGGTGGGGGGCGGGGTTTATAAGTGGATATTAATATAAATGATGCATCTATTTTGCAAATCAATTGCAGCCTGTGAATAGGAAGTCCAGCTTGGAACCTCACTTCTCCCTATAGGTCCTTCCTTCCCTCATGGAGGCCAAGAAGAACCTTTTGCAGCTCTTGAGGAATTCAACCGGAGGCAGTAAACTGGGGAATGCAGCGAAGGAAGGGGGGGGGCATGTGTGCGGCAGCTGCTGCTTTCCTGCAGGTGGCCGAAGCATGGAGAAGGCGGGGGGGGGGGGAAAGGGGGGAGAAGGGACGTGGGAAAGCAACAGGAGAAGAACACGTCTTCCTTGGTTGCAGAGCTGCCCAGCAGGCTTAACCCAAGGAAAGAGCTGTATTTTAACCAAGGTGTCTTTGGGCCTTCCCGAGGGGAAAGGACAGAGAAGCTGAACCCTCTAAAGGCAACGGAGACAAGCAGATCGGGAACCTGGAGCCCAAAGAAGCTAGCAACAAAAACCCAGACATCCCCACCTGTTAGCGTTTAAAAAGAGAAACCACAAAGCCCTGACATCACAAAGCATTAACGAGCAAAGGCTATTACCGGCTGCCTGGTATTCCTGCACAGGAAGTTAGGCCTCAGGAATTCTTAACTCACAGCTCTGCAGCTGTGCAGATGGTTTCCTCATAAAGCCCTGAACTGCAAGTGCCTCTGTCCCCGTCGGCTAACCTTTCACCTCCCGTTCTCCACGCCCCGCCAACGGCGGAGGGGACAGTGAAGCCGCGGCCCCGCGCTGAGGCCTAGCTGCGAGCCAATCTGTCACGCCTCCGCCCCAGGGGTCTCAAAGGACGGCGGTCGAGAGCGAACCGGCTACATTATCACCGGAGCGGCGATTAACCCAAATTAGCAAATTGGCGGCTGCCCTTGGAGTCTGTAATTATTGAAATCGGTTGCGGGGGGAAAGGAAAACATTAAAAACCCAGGCGGGATAGGCCTCACAGTTAGCCGGGATGGAGACGTGTGCAAAGCCAGATACCACGGCAGCCTGAAACCACAGGCCTTTAAATCATTGTCTTGGCTCCGCTTTCTCCCCACCTTGAGTTTCTTAGTTCTTGTTACTGTCGCCCTGCCAGGTCTCGCTTTAAACTGAACAGAAAAAAACAAAAAAAAGCACAGCGGAACTAGCGTGTTTTGAAAGACCTGTCTCTCCACAAGGCAGGAGGCCGGGGAAGAGAGAGGAGTGCATGCCAGGGTGTGTGAATAAACTCAGACATCTGGAGAATGAAATCGCCTCCGCTGGAGTCTGGTTTCAACGCTACAAATAAACCTCCTGGGAACCTGATGTCCATCCCGCTTCCCCCCGTCCCTTGGAACAAAGGAGCCTGGCTTTCTGGCTCGTGATCGTACCACGTGCTTTGATGGTGGCTGTTGGTGATGGATGGAATTAACGCCGCTGAGCTGTTCGCGGGGAAAGCTGTCACACGTGCAGCAGCTGGGCTGCACGGCTTGGGGGGACTGGCAAAACGGAGCCTTTCACAGGATTCTGCTAGTTCAAATCCACCTCAGGGTGGTAGCAACTAATTATCGTTACGTGTATTACCAGGGGGTCTAGAAACAGCTCTGTTGTGCTGGGTGCTCCATAGCCCATCCCCTGAAGATTTTATAATCTAAATAGACAAGACAACAAACTGTGGGAGAAAGGAAGTATTATTATCCCTATTTAACTGATGAATGGAGGCACAGAGAAATTAAAGGCACCTCAGCAAAGGGGCCTGGGATTGAGTGGGCCACGAGACGTGAGCTCCACCTAGCCGGGATAGAGGAGCTGAGAGTCACTCCTTGTTTCCTGAAGGCCTGGCGTCTACCAAACTTTGTCTAGAAACCAACTCAGAGATGATTTCCCAGCTGTTCTCCTATCCTGCAACTGCCCCAGGATCCTACCCACCCAGGATCCAAGCCAGGGTACTGGTCTCAGTGGGGCCCTGAAGTAGAGGATAATAGGACGAATATTGCTCTGCCCGACTTTCACCCCCCACAAAATCCTCAGCCCCGTCCATCCCCTCTCGAAACCACACTCAGAACTATGGGCCTTTTCTCCTCAGATGTTTGGTCACAGGCATTGATTCCCGCACTGCTTTCAGCCAGTTCTTTTAACCCTTGGCCCCAGGCGGGTCAGCCTCGCTTGGGCAGAAGGCTAGGGTTACAGAGCTGCCACTGACCCCACCATCACCCTTCCACAAGGCCCCTGTGTCGTTGCCAACAGCAATGCCTCCAATTTATCCCCACTTGTCAAAGCAAAGCCAAATCCCCATCTCAACCGCCCCACCCCGAGCCGCCATCCAGCTGCCTCCCCTCACCACCCAGGTATGGGAGGAGGAAGGAACAAGGGGCTTGGGTGAGCAGCGAGGAAAGCTGGAGACACCGAACCTTCCCCAGGCAGATTCCTGCTGCTTCCCTGTGGATTGGGGCTATCCCTGAGGTAGGCGCTGCAGGTGAAACATGTGATGGGGCAGGGCTTGTACTGCTGAGAACTTACACACTAGAGAGAGAGCCCCTGCCAAACAATGAGGGCCTCATTCCGCTCTGACTGCAAAGGGGCCTTGAAGGGGAGGGGAAACACTCCCCGAGATGCCCACCACATGGGACTTCTCCGGGTCATGCAGAGGTGTTGTTAGGCTCTGGAGCAGCCTTGTTCCCAGCCCTCAGAATACGGAGCAAATCAGGGGCCTGGTCAGGATACCCTGCACGGTGGCTATTCTCAGAGCGTAAGTTAGAGCAGCCCCAAGACGCCCTATATTTTGCTGTGGCTCCGTTCCCCCATCTATAAAACGGGGATAACAATCCTTCCTTCCTCCTCCGGTTTCTGTCTTGTGATGCTCTTCAGGGCAGAGACTGTCTCTTATTATGTCTGTACAGCGCCAAGCACAACAGGGGCCTGATCTCAGCTGGGGCTTTTAATACTTACACTTTAAAACCACTATGTGAAAAGAACGTTAAGGCTGAAAAGTCAAGAACTCGGAATTATGGCCCTCCATGCAACCTTAATTTGGCCTCCTTGTGCACCTGCATTAAAACCATCACAAGTTCACATACTATTTTTTCCCCACAGGACCCCTGCCTCAGTCAGGGCACAGGGTAATTTCACAAGTTTTTTAAAACATTAAAAACTGGAGGTGGTGTGTGTGTGGGAAATCATCACATAGGACCAGCCTGACCCCCTACATAGGTCATCAGCAGGGTGAGCTCTTTATCCACAGCACCGACCTCTGACACTTGAGCCAACGGAGTGAGTTTCACAGCTGTTCGCTAGACAGTAGCGGAATGCTGAGACTCAGGAATAAGGGGGCCAGTTCCATGTTCGGGGGGCAGCATGTCTAGTGGTCACAGATCCTCTGAGCCTCTCTGGCTTTTGCCCATCCCAATTCCCAGCCCCTGGCCCTGGCTCTGACTCCAGCCCCTGTTCTCATTTCCTACCATTTTCCTCTCCTGGTCCCCTCCTCCCCCATCCTTTGTTCCTATCCCCTGTTTTAGGTCCCCCTCTGCTCTCACCTCTGTCCCTTCTCCTGGCTCCTGCTCCCAACCCTCTCCCCCCCCCACCATCCTGCATCTCTTTTCCATTCCTCACCCCTCTGCCTTCAAGTCAGGCTGTTTCCTCCTTCCCCTCCTCCATGCCACCAGGGGATGGTCTCCCAGACTCTCTGTTCCAGTGTCCAGCACCAACGCTGGCTTCCGGGTCTCCACAGTTGAGAGCAATAATTGCAGAGAAAGTCCTGCTCAAGCCCCTCCACCCCCAGGCTGCAGCAAGTTCAGTGAGGATGGTGCATGCAGTCTGGTCACGTGTAGGAGCTGTGAAGGGATGGAGCGTGCTCAGTGCAGACAGACTCTTCAGAGAATGCAGCTGCAAAACTCTAACAAGTCTCTACTGAGCATGTGCAACCTGAGACGTTTAGAGACTTATAACTTGGCCAAATTTGAGTGCCTTTCACGAGGAAAGCAAAAGGCATCTCCCTGGCATAAAGATGACCCCCCCGTGCCAAATTTCAGTTCCTTGCTCCAAAGCCTGGGGGCGCTAGACTTTCTCACCAAAATGGTTGTAAGAATTTTTTTTTTAACATGGGCAAACATCATATTTTTCTTTACTTCGTTTTTCGAGATGGCTGAACCGTTTTAGCTGAAACTTTCCAAAATATTTCAGCCTAGGGAAGACACCTCAGGCATGGAAAATTTTAGCTTGACCGGTTCAAGTTTGCCAAAGTTATAAACAACTGAAAACAAAGTCTTATAATGGAATATTATGAAAACAAAGGCTTTATAATGTGCCAGGCGACCTTAACTACAGGTGTCACTGCTTGTGCCACCGCTAATATTTTTAAAGTAATAAGCTCTTTGGGGGCAGGAAACATCTTTTTGTTCTGTGCTCGTACAGCACCTACCACCCTGGAGCCCTGACTCATGACTGGGGCGACTAGATGCTGCAGCAATACAAATATTACAAACTAATATTTAAAGCATGCAGTTATATTGCCCAGTTGGTGGTCATTATGCGCCACAGAGCTGGGAAATACAGAGAGGGGGAAACAGAACTGCCGAATTATTCATAGACTTGGCGCTCAAAGGAAATCCCCAGGAAATTGGGTCGTGGGGGGTGGGCGGTGTTGGCGGTGGAGGGGTTGTTTGGGGTATTAACGTACTTTGTACACACACACTCCAGAGCTGCTGCTAAATTATCGGGTCCAGCTCCTCAGTGGTGTAACGCAGCATAGCGTCCAAGTGGACCTGTGCTCCTTCACATCAGCTGAGGATCTGGCCCCGATGCCGTCAATTACCCGATTGATAGTTCGAAGCTCTTTCTGAATGTCAGAACTTCTCCCCCTGCCTTCGAGGAAGAGAACATCTCAGACCCCCACGGCAGCAGCACAATTTCCCCTTTCATTGCACAGCTGCCGGAGTTTGGCTGGTGTCTCCACGCCCGGCCCCGGCCCAGCCACTACAGCTGGTTCACCTTTCGCACAGACTCAGCAACTTCCCATCCCTCCCCTCACCCCCCCCCCCAGCGCCGTCCCGGAGAAAATGGGTTATTTATGAGGGGCCAGAGGCAGGAAGAAGGCGGCCTGCAAAATATTACAGGGAAGAAATTCCTCGTGGGTGGAATGTGTGCAGGATAAATGAGGCTTTTTATGCCTCTTTTGTACGATCTTGGAAACGGTGGATTTCTTGCACCAGGGAGCAAAAACATAACAGCCGCTGCTGGAAATGGAGCTCTCTCCTCCCCCTCCCCCACCTCTCCCTAGCTCCCCTGGTTCACATGTGTTACCGGCTCGTCTGGCGTATTCCTTTTCCGATCCCGTCTACACTTAGGGCTAAATCTTCTTGATTCCCCTCGTGTCGCCATTTCCACCAGTGCAAAGGGAGCAGCGTTTCACACAAAGTGTGATCCCTTAGGGTCGAGTTCATCGCGCGCCCGCCCCTCACTCTCTGGCCCTCACTGGGCCGAGAAGAAGATGGGGAGGGGGGGTCTCTTCATGGCCAGGGGAGGGGAATCCTGTTCCCAAGGCTGTGGAGATGCTAGTCTAGCATCAGGCTTGCTGGCTTTAACCTCCCTCTCTCTGCTAGGTCTTTGTGTGCCTGGCTCTGAGCAATGGCTCTTCAGCCCCACCCAATATCTCCTCCGGGCAGAGTTTCAGGGTGTTCCCCGTGCGAGCCCCCCAAATCCTGCTGCTCCTGTGGAGGAGGGGAAGGATTTACTCCCCGGCCTAGGAGCTGTTGCAGGACTATCAAACCCATGACACAGGCGGTTGCCACATTTTTCCTTGTAGTGGTGAAGGCAACCACGTGCCAACATTCTTCCTGACCGGCCCATCCATGAAATTACATCCGGGCCTTCTGGGATGCCTGAAGCATCTCTCCCATGATGCCTGGCGCTGTCGCTGGGGAGCAGTGGCTTTTGGGTAATATCCAACGGGAAAGCATTGCCCTCTGGGATGGGGTTCGGAGGACGAGATGAACTAATGCAGCTCTGCAATGCTTGCGGCATCCCGTCCGCCCGGGGATGAGACCCTCGGGCACAGCTGCCCCAGAGTTAAACTCATCCCAGCCCTTGCAACCAACCGGGACGACCAACATTTGCCAAATGCCTGGGACGGATGGGTGTTACGTGTGGACACGGCAAGCCCCAGCCGTTCCAAGCACTGGCTTTCTGCAACCTCCTAGACGGATCCCCTCACTCACCCCACAGAGCGCTCCCCTTATCCAGCCGGCAGCTGGCTAGAGACACCTCCATCCCACTGGAGGGGTAGGGGCAGGCTGAGAGGCCGGGGGCATGCAGACAGCAGGCGCAAGGTGAGGGAATCGCAGGGAGGTTAAGGCAGGAAGCGAGAGCAGCTGGGAGCGGAGAGGGCGGATGGAGGCCGCTGGGGTGGTGAGGAGCTCAGTAAAGTCTCCACTTTGCTGTGCACCGTTTCCTTTCTGCCTGCTGCTCTCTGCTGGCAGGCACCATCGCTCACTTCACACCCACCCTGCCCAGCTCCCCCTCCAGCCAGCAGGCAGGGGAAGGGCTCAGCTGGTGGGTGGGGACGGGGAGCAGAGTTGGCCCAGTGGCTAATCCGCCACCTCCTGCCTCCGGGGGTGCTGCAGGGGTGCCCCAGAGATGGCAGAGGGTTTGAGTTTGGGTTGTGGATCTGGGCTAGGGCCAGAGGTGTGGGTTGGGAGGAAGGGACTGAGCTGGGCTTAACCTCTTAGCTACAAGCCTCTCTGGGTTATTATTCGCATGTTTGGGTATGTCTACACTACGGGATTAATCCGAATTTAGATAATTCGAATTTGGGAAACAGGTTGTATAAATTCGATTGTGCGCGGCCACACTAAGCACATTAATTCGGTTTTTAACCACATTAATTCGGTGGTGTGCGGCCACACTACCCCATTAATTTAACCACATTAATTCGGTGGTGTGTGGCCACACTAACCCTAATTCGAATTAACAAAATCGATTTTGGCGCTACTCCGCTCGTCGAGGTGGAGTACAGAAATCGATTTTAAGTGCCCTTTAATTCGAATTAACTGGCTCTGTAGTGTGGACGGGTGAAGGGTTAATTCGGATTAACGCAGCTAAATCCGAATTAAAGTCGTAGTGTAGACCAGGCCTTTCTGACACCGTCCTCGATTCTGGTCCCTTGTTCACGGCAGCTCTTTCTTGCTGACTCTGTCCCAGGGCTTGGAAGAGGGACTGGTTCAAAGCACCCTGTTGATTTTTTGGAGGGCAGGTGGGGGAGGGGCTGACGGTGGGATTTCCATCCTAAACCAATGGGCAGCAGATGACATGGGAATGACACCCCTGGGAGAACCTCTCACCCTGGAGACGGGGGTGTGGGCTGACCCTATTTTGTGGCGCAGCAACAGGTGTGGAAACAAGCCGCCTGTCACTCAGCACTGCTTGTGCCCTCTACACACACACACAGACACACACACACCTCACCCTCTCCTTCCAGGGACAGCACAGCTCTGCCTCATGTTGGCTTCAGTCAGGCAACTGGGGAGAAACTGCACCGAGAGAGAAGTAATTGTTAAAAAAAAAGGGGGGGGGAAATCATCCATTGAGGTGCTCAGCCATGGAAAGAAAAATCCCAGGGACTGTCCCATCTGGAAATCCTGCTGAGCAGGGGGCCCAGTGGGAGAGGAAGAGAGGGGCAGGCAATGAGACTTTCATGGCCGGGGGCAGGAGATTATCCTACTGTGGGGGTTCTCGCATATGCCTCGGAAGCATCTGGTGCTGGAGATACCGGGCTGGATGGACCAAGAGTCTGATCCAGTCTGGAAGTGACCAGGTTCCTTTGAAGGCACAATCAAGCCCCCTTGACAGGAACACAGGCTGGTTTAGATCTGCTGGCACCTGGCCACTGTGGTGTAATTTACATGCCAAGGAGGCAGGAGCACAGAGTTGAAGAAGGCTGGGGGGGAGGGGGGGGGGTTACTGCTAGCGCCTTTCCTTGCTATGCCCCTCTTCTCTGGCCCCTGGGCAATTGAGTTACACTCGCTTGGGCGCTCTGACTCCGGGCACCAGCTCCTCAGCACAGCATCACAGAAATCAATGGAGCTATGCCAGCTTACACCCGCTGACGATTTGGCCCGGCAAGCCAGATTCAGAGGTGATGTGTAGTTGGAGGGGGTGAGGTAGACGGTAGTCAGTGGCCCGGCTGTCATGGTGCACACACACACTGATGGGCTCGGTGAGCGGTGTAGGCCACACCAGCTCAGACTCCCTTTAGATCTCCGACTCCCTTTTGGTTTTGGTTGATCACCTGCGAGAGGAGTGTTAAGCATCCAGGGACCATTCAGGCCTTGGCTTTCTTGGGAGTCTCTGCAGAGAGGTCACCTTTGGTGGCGTTTTCTGCGGCACGGGCCCACGGGCACCAGACTGACGATAACCCCTCTGGGTCACTGGGCTGGACCTGAGCTGGTGATTTGTTCTGCACCCCAACCCCGTTAGCCAGCTCACCCCACCCCTGTTCCTTTCTTCAGCGTCCACGGACCCGGAGCAATGCTGAAACAAGAAGGGAAAAGCCAGACTTCAAACGACCCTTGAGTTCACACCGTCACGGAAAGGCTGGGGGCTCTCGGACCGACGGAGGCCGACACCGGGGCAAAAAAACGGAGCTGCCTCCGGTCTCCTGGGAAACGGGCCGTCCATCTTTTTAATGCGACGCCCCCTCCGCACAGAGTCGGGCCATTCTGGTGCAGCTGGGGAGGTGCCTCGGGGGGGTTTACACGGCGGCGGGATGAAAATCTGGGCCTCTCTGGCTCGTCTCCAGTGCTGCTCAGCTCCTCGTGTGGGAGTTGGAGGTGCCTGAAGCCCTTGAATGGGACTGAATCCCAAGGGGATCCCAGATGGAGAGGCGAGGGGGGGGGGGGAGTTTCCCCTCTATTGCTGGGCTGAACACGGCATTGGTCGATGCTAAAGCGGATGAGTCTACTCCCCTCCGCTAGGCATTACTAAGAATGACCCCCCCCCACACACACACATTTGCACCCCATTGTACCCTCGTGCTAACCGCTATGAGCTGGAATTGCTGCCGGAAAAGTGAAACGATCCCAGCTACGGCCCCCTTGAGGCAGTGAGACACATCCGCTGAGGGGGACAGAGGATCCGAACCATTTGCTGCTGCCTCTGGGCTCCCACAGGCTGCTCTCCTGCACTGGGCCTGCAAATGAAAAGCAGCTGGGGAAGGTTTCTCTTGTACCTCGTGCGTCTCTTGTTGCCTCAGTATCTGGACGCCGGGGGCGCGGGTTTGGGAATAACAAAGAGGCTATTGAGAGGGGGCTGGGAGCGCTTCAGGGAAGGAGAGCTTGTTTCAAGGATGAATGAGATGTTCTCTCCGGAGCAATTTGTCTGCTCTCATCAGCATCTGCTGCAAACACATGGCAGCGCCCCATCGAAATCAATCACCCCTAATTGGCAGGGCCCGCTCTAAAGAACACGCAGGGGCCCCATCTCTCCTCGGCCTCACAGGGGCAGCCCCCCCCCCTCTAGCTGCTTAGCTGGCACCCCTCACCATCATATCTGAGCACCTCACGAACACAGACAGGTCTAACTGCACAACATCTCTGTGACATAGGTCAAAATTGCCATGCCCATTTTACAGCAGGGTAAACTGAGGCCGCGCCAGTTTAAATGACTTGCCCAAGGACACAAAGGGAGCCTGCAGCAAAGCTGGGAATTGAAACCAGGTACCTTGGAGCCCAGCGGAGAGTTGTAACCACAAGACCTTCTTGCACACTTCACAACAGGTGGCTGAATAATACCTGTGATTTTCCATGGCTATTCAACTGGATTTTGTAATGCTGTCACTTCATCTTCAGGGCAACAGAAACATCACAGCCTGTCTGAGGTAGCCAATCAGAACTGAGCAGAACAGAGCTGCTATTGAAAGAAAACGTGCTCAATCCAAAGGGCATCATGAATTACCCCACTCGCTGCCCCTGTGATCTCTCACCTTGGGCGCTCACATCCGGCCAGCCCTGGGCAACAGCAAGTTGTATGAGGTTTCAAAGTGGGCAGAGCTACTCAACCTTAAAGAATGGAGAGGGGGAGATCTCCAGAGGCCCCCGGTGGGGAAAGCAGGGCGTCATGGATATGCGAGGACAGCAGTAGAGATGGGCAGGGCAACACGGCTTTGGTTCTTTGCAAATAGGGCTGGTGAGGGGAAAATGGCATTGGAAGAAAAATGGGAAAGAAATGAAAAAAGATGGCATTTTGAGAGAATTTTAGATTTTTCCTGGAAATAATATTTTGGGGGTAGGGTGACCAGATAGCAACTGTGAAAAAACGGGACGGGGGTGGGGGGTAATAGGCGCCTATATAAGAAAAAGTCCCCCCAAACAGGACTGTCCCTATAAAAACGGGACATCTGATCACCCTATTTGGGGAAGAGTCATTTTTAGGGGAATTTGAGGTTCCCTCCCCCTAGTACAGAAAATGTACACATTTTGAATGAGAGGAAAATGGTGTGTGAAACATTTTGTATCATCCAAAAAGCCATATTTTATCCAAAAAACCCAAAACCTTTTCAGCCGTCCCCCGTCCCCCCCCATTTTGACCAACTCTATTTGCAAATTTAAACCAGGCTGGTTCGATGTGAACCCCCACATTTTGAGGAAGTGGGTTGGATAAAGCTGATGGTTTTGTCTCATTATGGGACAATGGGGCCCCCCTCAAAAGAATGGTCTAGGAAGAGGCCCTCAATAATCCTACCTAGGACCAGCACTGTGAACAGCCCTTTAATCACTAGCACCATCCTTCTCTTCACAACACACTCGAAGAGCTGCCCTATGAAGTGTGAATATGTGACTGCATATTTGAGACTTTTTGTGTGTGTGAACATGAGCATGTCTGACGTGTGTATATGAGAGTGTGTGGTTGTGTGTTCGCTTGTGCACGTGTGGAAGTGATTGTGTGTGTGTGACTGTGTATTTGTGTGGCTGTGAAGCTATGTGGTGTGTGTGCTTGAGCTTGTAGTGTGTGTGTGCGCACGTATTCTGTGTGCATATGTATATGGGTGGGGTGTGTGTGCGAATGTGTGTTGCGTGTGTATTTGCACATGCCAGTGTGTGCATACGTGTATGTGAGCTATTATGTTAGGTATTAGAGTGTGCAGTGTGTGCATGTGTGTTAGTTTATGTGCTGTGTGTTTGTGTGTGAATATTTATAGTGAATAGGTGTGTGTGTGTGTGTTGTGTGATGGGTGTAGTGAATGCATATGTGTGTGTGATGAATGTCTCTGTGTGTGTTGTTTTGTATTGCATGTAGTGAATATCTCTGTGTGTTGTGTTTATGTGTGTGTATTGTGTGTGGTGAATGTCTTTGTGGTGTGTGTAGTGCAGTGGTTCTCAACCT
>NW_020664545.1:6574931-6606240 GCF_002925995.2 Terrapene triunguis
GTGTATATGCTGTGTGTGGTGAATGTGTGTGTGTCTGTGTGGTGAATGTCTGTGTGTGTGAACCCTAATTTAGGGCAGCATTTACCCGCAAAAGGAACAAAGCTCCACGGGACAGGCATGCCAAGGGGCAGACAATTAAGCCCGGCAGACTGCAGAGCTCTGGGATAATGGGAACTGACAATTAGAGACATTTAATCAGCCAGTGTGAAGCCAAGCGAGGCTCCGTCACGGAACAAGTGTGAACCAAACTTGAACCCGTCCGGAGCGCCAAGGCCCCTGCTTGGTGGATAATTAGAGGGACCAAACTTGTCTCTTTACAGGGATCTTGGCTTGAACTTTTCACCTTCTTCACACACCAAGTGCTGGTTGTCTTTTCAGGAGGTGTGAGTTCTGAACAAAAGCCGGGAGTCAATATGGGGCTGCCGTCCAAGCAGGCGAGGACCAATGGAGCACGGGCAGGGAACACATCTCCGAAACCTGAGCAGCTGGGGGACAACGCTATTTACCTTCCCTCTGTCCCTTCCCTTCTCTTTCCCTCCGATTCTCTTTTTCTCTTCCTCAGTTTCCCGCTGTTTTCAAAAGACAACCTCAAAATTAAGCTGGGGGGTCAGAGAGAAGGTGTGAATCCGGAATGCCTAGCACAATGGGGATCTGGTCCGGGACAGGGGCCCCTCATAGCTACAGCAATACAAATAAAATAATAATCATACTAATCAATAACAAAGGAAGACGATTCAGATACCTGTTCTCCGCTTGAAGAAACAACTAGGAAGAGGAAAAGCCTATAAAAGACACAGATGGAAACCCTCACTGATATTATTTATTCAGAGTATTATTATTATTCATAGGGCAGTAGCATCTACAGGCATCAGCCCCCGCCCCCATGGAGCCCCACGGGATGGGAGGGGAAACTGAGGCACAGAAAGGGGACGAGACTTGTCCAAGGTCACCCAGCAGGCCAGCGGCATTGCTGGAGAGAGAAGCCAGGTCTCCCAACCCCTAGCTCTGGGTAACCTCTATAAATATCACAGGGACTGAAGTCATTGTCTGATGCTCCAGGCCCAGCTGCTCAAGGATTTCGAGGGACGTCCATCCCCTCAAGGGAAGACCCAACACATCTGCACGAAGCCCTGAGAACCACCCGTGAGCGTTTTTGTGTTCCTATGGCAGTGGGCAGCCCTGGGCCTGACACCCCAGAGGCGGTCATATTGTATGATGGGAACAAACGGTCACGACGCTTATCAACTTTCCATCCCTGGCCATAGGTGCCGACTCCATAGGTGCTCCGGCGTTCAAGTCCCCATGGGGAAAAAAAGCGGTTCCGGCCCAGGGCTGGCCACCGATCAGCTGATCAGCGGGCCCCGGGGCAGCCAGCGGAGCAACGAGTGGCTCTTGGGAGGCACTCGGGGAAGGCGGAGAGGAGTGAGCGGTGGCCACGTGGGGAGGACCTCGGGGGAGGAGGCGGAGTGGGGGGCAGGAAGAGGCGGAGCAAGGGTGGAGTCTCAGGGGAGGGGGCGGAGCGGGGGCGGGAACAGGCTGGGGGCGTGGCCTTGGGCAGGCTGCAGTGTCATCTGGACATGGGGGTGATTTTGAGAGCTCAGCTCTGCCGCCCCAGAGAGCAGGTGGAGACGAATGAAAGGTGACTAAAGAAGCAGGGGGCTGCCAGTGTGCCCGTCCGCTGGAGTCTGACACTTCCGCTTCCAGATCAAATCACGGCATGCAGAGACCGGGTGAGAAGGGGAAAAAAGGGTAGGAAGGAGGGGAAAAGCTACTGGCATTTTTTCAAACCTGAAAAAAGTTTCATTTGTGGCTTGGGGCAAAGAGTGGGTTCAAACTGGTTCATCTGTCCTTAGTTAGGCTTGTCTACACACATGAGCTGTCCCGTTTTAAGGATACCAGTATAATTAAAGCAATACAACCACCCTAGCTAGCCTGGTTGCAGTTATCCAGGTGTAACAGTGCTTTATTCCAGTATCGCTATATCGCTAACAGAAGGCGAACAACTACACTGCTATCAAGCAGCTTTATAATTGTGTTCACACTAGAGGCTGTGGCGGTATAACTATAGCAGTAAAAAAAATCACAGCACTAATCCACATTGGCATTACGATACAAAAACTGTATAAACCAGGCCTTAGTGTCAAGTATCAGGGGGTAGCCGTGTTAGTCTGTATCTACAAAAACAACAAGGAGTCTGGTGGCACCTTAAAGACTAACAGATTTATTTGGGCATAAACTTTCGTGGGTAAAAACCTTCTTCAGATGCATCGGAAGAAGTGAGGTTTTTACCCACGAAAGCTTATGCCCAAATAAATCTGTTAGTCTTTAAGGTGCCACCAGGCCTTAGTGACACTGCACCTTCCTCTGTCTGTGTTTCAAACAGGCCCCTCACCATAATATCTAGGGATGAGATTTTCCAAGGTGCCCAAGTAATTTAGGAGCACAGGCCCACCGATTTCCAATGAGATGTGTGCTCCTAAATCACCTGGGTGCTTTGCATCGTTCCATAGATTTTAAGTCCCAAAGAGACCATCAGATCATCCCACTGGTTTCTATCCCATCATTTCTCATGATTTTGAGCTCCCACTCTAGATGTCTAGTGTCCAGCCACCCAGTTTAAGATAAAAGAGACAATATGAAGTGAGGTTGTTTCAAGGAGGAAACAGCCCCTTGGGGATACAAGAACTAGGGGTCACCAAATGAGATTAATAGGCAGCAGGTTTAAAACAAATAAAAGGAAGTTCTTCTTCACACAGCGCACAGTGGAACTCCTTGCCTGAGGAGGTTGTGAAGGCTAGGACTATGACAGGGTTTAAAAGAGAACTGGATAAATTCATGGAGGTTAAGTCCATTAATGGCTATTAGCCAGGATGGGTGAGGAATGGTGTCCCTAGCCTCTGTTTGTCAGAGGGTGGAGATGGATGGCAGGAGAGAGATCACTTGATCATTAACTGTAGGTTCACTCCCTCTGGGACACCTGGCATTGGCCACTGTCGGTAGACAGGATACTGGGCTAGATGGACCTTTGGTCTGACCCAGTACGGCCGTTCTTATGTTCTTATGGATTCTTAAATCAGAACTTCTCCCTCCGTAGCTAACTGACCTCCACTTTCCTCCCTTGTACCCCCTAATCCTCCTCCCCACAGTTAGAGGTAGTCCAGATTTTTCATCTGAAAAACTCCAGTGGTTTCACTGACATTTTCTGTGGGGAAACAGTGATGGAATGTTTTGATTTTCGGCTCAGGAGAATCGAAATGGACACATCTCATTTTGATCGAAACGTCAATTTGAAAGGAAAATTTTCATTTCTCAAATGTGGCTTCAAAAGACAATATCTTGTTTCAATGTGTCGAAATCACTTCGTTCCGATGGAAAAACGCAGAATTTCCCTGGTTTGACGTTCCCTATTGGGAACTTTTGGGGATTTTTTTCATGTTGCAAAAAGTTTTTCATGGTTCAATTTTCTGCTCCAACGTGGAACAGAAATTAATTTGAGATGCTGAGATTTCCCATAAAAGGAAAATTTCGTTTTTCAAACAGCTCTGCCCTTTTCTTGTTTGTCTTTCCTATTATCTAACCCTCTCACGCTCTCCTCCTTACCCCATTGAGTGTGATTATGCAGCTGTCAGCGTGTGTCTGGGACCGTATGAGAATGCGTGGTGTAGTGCATCTATGTTGTGTGTGTTGTGTATGTGTCTATGTTGTGTGTGTTTGGGTCTATGTTGTGTGTGTGTGGTGTACGGGTGGTATGTGCAAGTGACTGTGTGACTAATGTAGTGTGTGTTGCATAAGTTTGTTAGTGGTGCTTGTGTGTCTGGTGCGTGTATGTGTGAGTGTCTATGTATGATTGTGCAAGTATGTGTATGGTTGTGTGTGTGTGTGTGTGTATGGGGGGGAGGGAAAGAGAGCAACAGAGAGTGTGTGCCTGGTGCATATGCATAAAGCAAAGAAAAAATGAAATACCCTCCACAATCATCGTGAAACTAACATAACACTTACTAACCATCACTGATTGCTCTATGGGTGCATACCTCCCTTTCCCCTGGTCTCGCCTGTTTGATGTAAGCTCTTTGGGACAGAGACCTTCTATTGTAATATATATTTGTATCCAACACCCAGCACAATCCTCTGGGTGCTAGAAATAAACACAACAACAACACTAATCATTTTCCCCCAAAGTCCCATTTTCCTGCCCTTTCCCCTTGTGATTTCTAATCCACGCAGCCCCCTTTGGCCACAGGCTGAAGTGATCCCAGGAGCAGCACAGAATCCCAACAAAACTTTTTTTCTTCCTTTCTTTCTAAATAAAAGGGGAGGATGGTGGCGAGGGGAGGGGGAAACCCATGCTCTGGAGGAAACGAGGCATTTCGCATGCCTCTGTGTCCCCGGCGTTTGATCCCTGTAGTGGAGCAAACGCCCTTTTGTGGCAGGTGCATTGAAACTTCTGGCGCTTCAGAGGGAGGCACCTTGTGAATGGCAGGAGAGGAATAATAAGTCATTCACTCACCCCGGTCGGCTGAGTGGCAGGAGCTGGGCCGCAGTGCCCCTAGTTTCACCCTCTGGTGCTTTGTCTGCAGCCACCGGGAGCCCTGGCTATGAAAGGAGGCTGCAGGAATCCGGCTGATCAATCCAAAGGTTTGTAACGCCACAGTGGGGGATCTTTGGTGTGTCCCTCTTCACGTTAAGGACCAGCAAGATAATCTCTAAACCCTGGGCCCCTCACTCCCGTTCAGGCCAGTGGTGCAACACCCTCTGCAAAGACACAATTTCCACCCGCAGAGCTCGATTTGCATCTGTGCTGGTTACACTCCACCCACCAAGGTGCACTGGTGCAAATCATGCTGCACTGGTGCAAATTGTGTTTACACGAGGGGGGTTGCAGCATGCGGCAGATGAGTCCCATGGCTAGGATGTAGCCAGAGCGGTGCGTGCGATGGAGTTCCATTTTGAACAGTCCCTTGCAAGCCTTCGTCCTTCAGCAAGAGTCATTATGGGAGGATTTAGGTTCCTTACATCCTTCCACGTTGCATCTTCCAACCTTGTTCGAGGTGGGCCTCATGTTCTACTTTCTTTGACCTCCGCACTATAAATCTTCTGTAAAAGCGTACTTTCTTCTGCAGTCTGGACATGACCCCCACCCCCCCTCACCGCACTCATCTAGTTCCCAACTGCTGCAAGACTGCAGTGCGCCTGGATTGTCTAAGTGTCTCCTCCTTTGTGACAAAATCAAGCCAACTGATGCAATGACTATGCCGTAACTTTTGACACTGAAAACTGTTCCATTCCTCTCCCTGGCCATGTTTCTGCCCCATATGACAGTGTCATCATTACGCCATTGAATACCCGTATCTTCCTTGTCACACAGACATCCCCGCCACCCGAACAGAGGCCTCTGAAGACGCCAAAATGCCGCTGACACAAAACCAATCCAATGTGTGACTTCTTCGGATGTAGAACCTCCAGCTGGCAACTGACTCCCCAGATAAAACTATTCCCCCGACCCATCCAGTGTCACTGCCATGGGCTTACCTCTAAGGGTTTGCACTGGTGGCTAACTCCCACTCTAGAAGACCATGCCTTACTTGGTGCTTTGCATCTCGAAGGATCCCAAAGCACTTCACCAACTGTGGTCCAGATCCCGCACCCATTGAGGTCAATGGCAAAACTTCCCAGCCATCACCTCTCCCAACTCTGGAATGCAGCCACCTATGGAGAGGAACGCAACAGCTGTTCAACAGGCCCCAGCAACAGGCCAGGAATAGCCTATCTGGATTATCATACTCGACCATATGTATGTGCTTTAGCAGGATGGGTCCCCAAATCTAATAACCTTGATTCTAGATTTAAGCAACACAAGAAAACACAGATAGGAAAGTTACCGGAGGTTGCACGAACCCTAACATCTCCTATTCCTCTTCCACAGGGAAACCAGCTACCTGGGCTATGCCAGGAGCAAATATTCTACGTCAGGAAACAGTTGAGACAAATTTTCAAGTGAGCCTGTTAGAAAAAAATCTGCATTAATGAGCGCAGTGAGTCCCTTTTTGCTGGGACACATGGGCGAGCTGGCCAATCTGAACTGGCACATTTGAAAATTTGCCCCAAGATGGCACATGCAGCAAAGGTCGATTGCCACCCCCACTGCTGCCTTGGGACCCATGCGCTAGCCGGCTGCATTGTCCTGCCTGGTCAGCCAGGCCCCGGGGTGAAACCCAGATCCTACTTAAGTCAAGGGGAATTTGGGGAGGGATAGCTCAGTGGTTGGAGCATTGGCCTGCTAAACCCAGGATTGTGAGTTCAATCCTTGAGGGGGCCACTTAGGGATCTGGGGCAAAATCAGTACTTGGGCCTGCTAGTGAAGGCAGGGGGCTGGATGCGATGATCTTTCAGGGTCCTTTCCAGCTCTATGAGATAGGTGTGTGTATATATATATATATATAATCATCGATTTGAAGGGGGCCAGAGTTTCAGCCCCGATGCTGACCACCAGGGGGATCTAACGCTAGACACCCATGAATGTATTGTGGTCCACATGGGGAACACCCCACGCCAAGGACCAAGCCAGTGCTCATTGTTGAAGACACCCATAGACTTCACTGGGCAAGGGACTGAACTCAAACATGTTCGCGCCTGATCCTGTTCTCATTGCAGCCAACGGCAAAATTCCCATTGAGTTAGACGGGAGCAGGAGCAGGCACTTTGTGTACGGAGGGGGCATTTACACGGTAGCTTTTAAAAGGGGGGGGGTAGGGAAACGAATCCAGTGTCTCCTCCCAAAGCGTAGCTAAAGTCTGCGCCAACAAGGGATGAGAGGAGAAGGCCTCAGGCTGATGCCTGCTCAGTGAATTCAATGAACTCCTGGAATATTTTGGAGCTCAGCTCCCGTCACTCCCCGTCGAGCCCGGAACCCTGGAGATCCTGGCCCTGCTCAGACCCATGCTGCCAGGAACCCGCAGTGGTTGCAGATAAAATAAATAAATGGAGATATTCCTATCTCCTAGAACTGGAAGGGACCTTGAAAGGTCATCAAGTCCAGCCCCCTGCCTTCACTAGCAGGCCCAAGTACTGATTTTGCCCCAGATCCCTAAGTGGCCCCCTCAAGGATTGAACTCACAACCCTGGGTTTAGCAGGCCAACGCTCAAAACACTGAGCTAGCCCTCACCCCCATGCAACCTGTTGGGAGCGAGGGAAGGGGTCACTCCCCCAACCCCCTGCGCATTGTCCCTCCTGTTCACACTTACTCCTGTCCCCTCTTTGGCAAGAGACTTGCTTTTGATAGCTGGAGCAGGCACCGATACTGGTGGGAGGGGTTGGTTTTAAAATCCCCCCCCCCTCGGCTCGCCAACCCCCCCCCCAAAGCCCCTCTCCTGATAACTGTATAATTTCTACAGCGCTTATTGTGCTGCCGCCGCACGATGGGGAAAGTCCCGTTTGATTAGCCTTTGAACGCCCAGTGAACTGGAAATGCGCCCCCTGAAACAAAGAGGAGAATTCTAATTCCCCCTGCAAAGCCCTTTGGTATTAACCCAGACACCAGAGCTGTCAGGGCTCTGCAAGGGAGGTGATGGGGCGGCGGCGGGAGGGGGGAAGCGATTCACTGTTAATTGGCACTTTGTAGGCTTTTCTCCTGCCTTCGGAAAAAACAGCCCTTGTTTGAAAAGTTTGTTGGGCCTTGCCGGGACAGCGTTCATGGGTCACTTCTTAGCCTTTGTCAATTTGCTTCTCTCTTACTCCCCTCCCCGCTCCCCCTCCCCAAGGCAGATCGCCTCCTTGCATTGCCCGGGGAAAACTCTCCTTGTGTGCACAAGATGCTAGATTCCATTCTTTGCAGACGGGTTGCAAGGGAGAGTGGGGAGCTGGCTTCTCACCCGGGAGCTGGGGGCGGGAGGGGGGGCATCAGCGGGCAATAACTGGTTCCATCCAAGAGAATCTCATGGAGGAATTTGAGGTGAGGGGGGTGAAATGAGCCCTCTTCCCCTCCCCATCGCCAGGGAACCAAGCAAGAAAGTTAGGCACTGGGATATTACAGCAGCTGTTTAAAGTCACGTTAGTGCTGACCTGGTTTTTGCGGGGGAGCAAAATTCCCCAGCAAATGGACATCTCTGAACCCCCCCGAGCCAGATCCTGATCTCTGTTACGCTAGAGTAAATCCACTGAGGCCCAGGGAGTGGATCTGGATGTACACTAGCATGACAGGGAGCAGAATCGGGTCCGGCATGTCGGACAGAAACAATCAGTATCAATGCACTTCTTTGGTGTGGTGAGGGATAAGAGTGGCAGCGGAGGGAAGTGGCTGGGACTAGTGAATTGGGAGCCCCCCCCCATATCCGCAGGGCTGGGGATCCAACTGTGTGTATTGCAACAAGCCAAACCTTTGGGGTCTATTCCCCCAGACCCATCACTCCTGGCCATGCTCCCTTTAGGGCTGGAGCCGTTCCTGCTTCTGTAACTCTGTGGCTGACTTGCTGAGCAGCCGCTGCCTCGGTTTCCCCACCCATAGGATGGTGATAATGGTACTGACCCAACTTTGTGAAGGGCTCTGAAGCGCCCTGGTAAAAGGAGCTATCCACGCAGACGATCTGTCAGCCTCACTGTAAGTTAGAGCAGCCTCGGGGCTGCTCTAACTTAGGGTATGTCTGCACTGCAGTCAGAGGTGCGACTGAAGCACGGGTAGCCATACCCGAGCTAGTTCTGACCCAGCCAGCTCAAATAACAATAGCAATGGCTTCAGCACAGGCTCTCCTGGGACCCTGAGTACACATGCGGGTGGCTAGCCTGTGCTGCCGCGGCTTCCCTGCTATTGGTACCCACGCTCGCTAGATAAACATTAGCTTGGGAGTACATCTGCATGTGCTGCAATCCCATCCCCTCCCTCCCCAGGACTGCAGTGTCACGCTCAGGATGCCTAGAGTGTCTGAAGAGACTCCCCGCACACAGGGCTAAAATACACATAAGCAAACAACAGGCTGCTTAACAAATACCTACTGCAGCAGGTTTGCCCAGTGGCGGTGAGTCACCGCGCACATTCCCTGTTGTTTCCAGTGTAAAAGGTTAGTGACTAAGGGCAGAGACATTCTTTCCATCCTGTGCAGCTTGGCCGGCCCCTGGGGCCACTTCCAAATCCCTCCGCACATCCTTAAAGGGCATTCTCCAGCCTGTGTGGTGCTGCTGGAATGCCCCTGCACACAGCACAAGCGAAGCAGCAGAACTCTGGGCTGGATCCCTAATTCCTGCTTGGCTGGAAGACATACCCTCAGCCTCCACCAGCCCCACTGCTCACGGATGGAAAGTCGGTTCCCCAACGTCCGGTTTAAGGGGTTGAATTGAATGATAGAGGCACTCTGGACCCGGCCGCGCTGAGACATCCACAGCCTGCAGCCTTGACCAGAAATGATGCTGCTTATGGAAAGCCAAGCAGGGGCCGACTGTTGTTATTGCATTGCTGGCGTGGGCCTAAGGTTGGACGTTTCTGACGGGTCTGGAAGCCTGACGGCTGGGCTCAGCATGCCTGCAGGAAACATAACGCTCGGGGGCTTTTTGCCCAACTCCGCTTTATTTCCTCTGCCTTCATCTTGATTGTGAACAGCTCCATTGGTAGGGTGGCCCTGTGATTAAAGGCCTAGGACCCGGGGCTTGATTCCCAGCTCTGCCAGAATCCCTGTAGGACCTTGGGCAAGTCACTCCATCTCTCTCTGGGACTCAGTTCAACAGGGCGATAATAATCGGCCTCTGCTCTGCTTAGATGGTAAACTTTTGGGGACTGGTATATTTAATCCTGCCTCAGCACCGGGGGCTGGACGAGGTGACCTCTTGAGGTCCCTTCCAGCCCTACATTTCTCTGATTTGACTACTGTCTCCACTCCCAGGTAGCCACGCACACTCAAACAGACCTTCCTTCTTAAATCCCTCGTCCCCTGGCAGCCAGCAAAATTCCACGGTGGCAGGATTTGGTGGCTGGTCTGTATTTACTTTCTCCATCTCACCCATCTCTTTCAAAGACCGCCCCGCCCCTCCAGACAGCGCACGAACGAATCGAACACAACTCGGCTCACATGGGAACAACTCGTTTATTGCACGACCATTACTTGTGCATTGTCAGTTACCTGAGTTACAAACATCAGGCCCAGCACTGGTCTGAGGGTTAGACCCCTCTGCGGCCCAGTTCACTGCCAGACTAGAAGCACAACGTGAATTCCTTGAGTTTCCCTGAATGGTATTCAGCCCCGGGCCCTGGTGAAAGCCACTGAACTGGCCTTGGCCACAGCATGGGTTCTGTGCTGCTAATTACTGCTAACTACTGCCACCTTGTGGTGGCCAAGCTGCCTCGCCCCATTCAAATGAGCTTTGCACAGGTCTCAATATAGCCTGATTTTCAGAAGGGCGGAGCACCCACAAAATCCACTGGATTCCATAGCAGCTGGGGGGGGCTGGCATAGGCGCCGACTCCGTGGGTGCTCCAGGGCTGGAGCACCCACGGGGAAAAATTGGTGGGTGCTCTGCACCCACCGGCAGCTCCCCGCCCCGCGCCCAGCTCACCTCCGCTCCGCCTCCTCCCCTGAGCGCACCACATGCCCGCTTTTTCTCCCTAGCTCCCAGCGCTTGCGCCACGAAACAGCTGATTCACGTGGCTGGGAGGGAGGGGGGAGGAGGGGGAACGCAGCGCGCTGGGGGAAGAGGCGGGGCCGGGGCAGGGATTTGGGGAAGGGGTCCAATAGGGGCAGGGATGGGGTGGAGTTGGGGCGGGGACTTTGAGGAAGGGGTTGGAATGGGGGCAGGGCGGGGCAAGGGTGGAGTCGGGGCGGGGCTGGGGGCAGGGGGGCGCAGGCTCCCACCGGCGCCGGGGAAAGTTGGCGCCTATGGTGGCTGGTGCTGCTGACAATCAGGCCCCTGGGTCCTGATCCCGTTGACTCCACCTGCGTTTGGGTAAGGAGCTTAGAGCGCAGCTGGAAAGGGCGTGCTGGCTGAACCCTGGACCCGGCCGGTAGGATGTGGTCACATGTTGGGCGCATACTGGTTCTTCTGCATTCCCTTTCATTACCAGCCAGCAGGGGGCAGGAGCTGGGAGCATTGTCTCTGCCTGTTGCTCTGGCCAACCAGGCAGGGGAGAGACCTCCATGCAAATCCCCCCATCCCCGAGCGGAGCACCCCACTTTCTCCTTGCTCAGTGATAGCCAGGGGAACCCCCCGACTCACACACAAGGGGGACTTCTGGGCTAGCACCCATGTCTTATTGGCCAAGAGGGGAAGGGAAGAAGAGGCCGAATGGAGTTGGCCTGGGGTTGGGGAAGGGGCCATCATCCATCTTTTATGGTGAACATATATCCCTCCTGAAAGGTGTCCAAGCCCCCTGCTCGCCAATCCCAGGGCCCTGAGCCCTTGGAACGGGATGGGAGGGACTCCAGGCTTTATCCCACTGGGAAGGTCTGCCTCCTACGGGGGAGGGGGGATTGTCTTTGAGGTGGGGGTGACACAGCTGGGAGGATGGTTTCTATCCTGCATCGGAGAAGTGGGGAGTCTTTATCCCTAGCCCTGGGACATCGTGGGCTGGGGCAGAGGGGAGACTCCAGCCCATATGAATGGATGGGTGAGGCCGCAGAGGCTGGAGTCAACGCGGCAAGGGGCAGGGGTATGAGAAGCTGAGGCAGCGTCAGTTAGACGACTGTGTAAGGTCTTTGGAGCATGCATGGAATATAAACAGGGAGCGGAACGGGTAAAGAGTTATGGTTGATGGGGACAGAGTAGGGGTCAGAGTTAAGGTTGATGGGAAGGGAGGAGCAGTCAGATGTTCAAAAGGATGGAGGGGGGGTCGGAGTTAAGGTTGATGGGGACAGAGAAGGGATCAGAGATAAGGTTGATGGTGATGGAAGAAGGGTTAGAGACTGGTTGATGGGGAGGAAGGAAGGGTCAGACATTGATATGGACAGAGGAGGGATCAGAGCTAAGGTTGATGGGGACAGAGGAGGGATCAGAGCTAAGGTCGATGGTGATGGAAGAAGGGTCAGAGACTGGTTGATGGGGAGGAAGGAAGGGTCAGACATTGATACGGATGGAGGGGGGATCAGAGCTAAGGTTGATGGGGACGGAGGGCGGATCAGAGCTAAGGTTGATGGGGACAAAGGAGGGGTCAGAGCTAAGGTTGATGGGGACAGAGGACGGGTCAGAGTTAAGGTTGATGGGGACAGAGGAGGGGTGAGAGATAAGGTTGATGGGGACAGAGGAGGGATCAGAGCTAAGGTTGCTACTGGACCCTTAGCCAACGATTTCCTGACATTTTTTGTTCCAGATCCAAATGCTGCTCGCACTGAAGCCAATGGCTGACCTTGACCTCAGCAGGAGGCGAGGGCCTTGCGCCTGTATTTGCAGGGCGAAGGGAATGGCAGCTCTGCATCACTCAGGCGCTGGTGTAGTTATAGAAGCTCTGTATAACGACATCCCTCTGGTCGGGGAACCAATCCCGCACGTGGCACAGCAGCTCCAGCCACCAGGGGTAGAACACCTCCCGTGCCCTGGTGGCTCCGCCTTTGATGATGGTCAGCGCGGCTTCAGCAGCGGGATAGGCGCTCATGTACACCTTGTCCCTGGAAGGGAACAATGACCCGGTCATACAACCCCCCCGTCACCGCGCTGGCCTGCTCTGTGCGAACGGACATCTCACGAGTGAAAGATGCAAACCAGCTCCACAGGGCTGTACACACTCACACGCATGCACCAATCCACCCAGATGCACGTATCCAGACGCTCATGCCCGCACACCCTTCCACACTCATCCATGAACGCACTAATACATACACAGACGTGTGCACGCTACACTCACACTCATGTACGCCCACGCAGGAATACACACACCGATGCAAACATTCTCGCACCATACATTCTCTTGCACACGTGCGAACGCCCACATACATGCGCACCCATTCTTGTGCACACACACGCACCTCGTCTTCTCCAAAGCCATTTCGGTGTCGATCAGCCCCAAGATGCAGAGTGTGATGCACACATCTTGCTTCTGCATGGCGAGCTCATGGCGCAGGGAGCTAAAGAATCCGTCCAGAGCGAACTTGGTGGCGGAGTAAGAGACTGTGAAGGGAGTTGAGATTTTCCCTAGAAAGGAAAACACGAGGAGAGGAAACCAAGTGAAACGTCTGGCAGAGCCTGACTGAGGGTGAGGGCACAGCTGGGAGAGAACCCCCTGGAAGGAATACATAAGAACAGAGGATTTGCTACATTGCATCAGACCATTGCTCCAGCTAGACAAGTTTCCTCATCAGAAGACGGAAACATCCAATCCCATAATGCACCAGGACAATCGTCATGCATGTGGGGGGGAAAGATTCCTTGCTGTTCGGGCTGCCCCCCGCCTGTAGCAATCAGTTCACACTCTTGGCCAAAATATCTTGTGTGGTGGTTTGGCTGCTGCCCTCCCATACACTCGGCCACAGCTGTGGGTATATGCCCCAGGAAGTGCTCTGAAGGTGGGAAGCCCTACAGGAACATGAAATGATGTAATCCAGAGAGGGCCAGAGTCCCATTCACGCTGCAATTCTGAAGACTGCTGCAGGCAGGGCTTAGAAACTCATTCAGGATCAAGCGGAGGCATTGCATCTTTATCAGCCACAGCTCTGTGCAGGTTTCAAGCACTGACCTGTGAGGGAAGAAACCACAATCAGAGATCCTTTACTCTCAGCCAAGATGGGAAGAGCTGCAGATGCCAAGGCCACATAACTCAGGAAATTCACCTGGAATGAAAGGAGAGGAGACGTGAACGGAATGGGAATGTGGCAGCCAAAGCCAAAACTAAACATCTGTTCAGTGGGCGGGCTGGGGATGGGGTCACCCACTCATTACAAAGGTGATGAAATGAAAGGGGCGGGGTGCTTGATTTGCTACATAAAGCATCCAGGGAAAGGTTGCACCTATCTGGGGGTCTGGACTGATAGGATAATAGGAACACTACATTTTGGGGCGCTTTAAGATTTCAGATTAACGAGGAGGGGTCAGAGTTAAGGTTATTGCTGCACATATACCCAAGGATTCCTTGAGTCTCTACGTGTAACAAGGAGCAGCTAGCTGTTCTCTGGTTTTCAGCCTGCTAGACAGTGGCATTCCCCACCCTGCTCCTAACACCCTGGCTTTGGTCCAAAGTTACCCTCTTCCTGGGTTTACCTTTATTGTGAACTTAATTAAAAAAGAATAATCATCAGCCTAAGTTTTCTCCTGAGCTTGACTGTTTTCCCCCCCTGCAGGATCTCTCTACCCCGACCCCTACTACTTCTTCTGAGAAGAGGCTCAAGCCCTTTCGTATTCTGGAATGGAGCTAGTAGGACTCAACTGATCTGGCCTCCCAGATGAGTCAGTAAAACAGCTCAGCATCTCTAGGGTTCTAAAACCTGACATCCGTTGCCTGATCTATTGGTTAAGTATTATTTTGATTTCCCAATTTAACATTCCATGGTTTGGCAGTGTTTGCTTGCCTCTAGATCCATCACAGTATGATTAATTTCAGAGTGAGGGCCCTGGTATATGTGGGAGAGACACTCATACTTAGGGAAGACCTTTTGAATTTGCAATAGTTTTATTAGCACAATCAGCACTATCACAAACTCTACAACATAGCAAACTAGATATAGATAATACAAGCAGCCAGAACTTGCATACTCATACCATCCTTTGCGGGGAGCCCCATAGTAGGTAAGATGACCCACGAGTGGTCCTTGGCCTGGCACATTCCAGGAAATCTCCCTGGGCCGAGTGCCACCTTTTAATCAGAGGTTACGCTAACGCCTGCAATGCCTAATGCACATTCAGTAGGTGTTTGAGCCCCTTTTCCTTATCTGTATTTCCTCACCCTACTAATGTTGGGGTGCCCTTCTCCTACTAGGCCTCTTAATTCAAGCTTATTAGCATATAAATCAGTCCGTTACCATGGCATAGGCCCATATATCTATAGAACAATAGCTGGCTGTACATTGGAGTGATTCAACAAAAAACCCTGCATCTGTAAGCAGGGCCCTAGGAGCCACTGACTGCCATGTTACACACCCTCACTAGCTACTACACTGATTGGTGCCCTAGAAATCAGAAAGAAAGACAGACAGACACAGACAGACAGAGATAGATAAGTGGCAATGACCTAAACAGATCAGCTACCTGCCTCACATCTCAGCAGCCTTCTCAATCAGCAGCAAAGCATTACGGACCTTTTCCTTTCACCCCTGTTTAGAGTCAAAGGGCCCCACTTCAGTGGAGTTGCCCCCGGTCTGCATTTGCCCCGCGTCTCTGAAAGCGAGGCCGATCCCAGGAAAGCCCGCGCTCGGCTGCAGAAACCCACCTGCATGAGCCAGCGGGTGTGTTCCACGTCTCCATCCCACATCTGGAAAGGGGTCCTGCCAATGTGGTTCAGCACCAGGTGATCCAGTCCCCCTGTAAGCAGCAGAGCAGGATGGGGGTCGGGGTCAGGGTCGGGACCATCCTTGGGCCAAGAGATGCAGCATAAAGGGGGAAGCAAACCAGCCAGCTCTTTCCTTTGGGCTGCTGGGAAGAGGTCCATCAGCTGGAGCCCAGGATGTGCCCAGTCAAGGCAACTCCTCAGGACCCCCCAGGCAGCACCTAGAGAGATGGCCCTGGGTGTCTCTTTCCAGTGCCCCTTGGCTCCAGGTGAAGCATTGCATGGTGGGAAGTGTAGTCCCTGCAAGCTGCAGCTCCATTTCAAAAGAGGAGGGTAGCTGCAGGCATCGCTGAGTGTCCCCTGGGGCACCAGCTGCGCCTTGGGCGCTAGGCAGCTGGAGTTGGCTAGACCCAGTTTGCCCCCCACTATCAATCAAAGGCACTGCTGAGACTGCAACCATTACCAGGCTGGAATAGACACACCAGGCACCCTCCTCACACACCCATCCATCACTGGCTGAAGTGGGGACACCGAGGCACTCAGCCACGACAGTGAGGGGGGGCTCCACAAAGACACGTCAGGCCAAAAGAGAATAAACCCAGGTCACCCTTGGAGCCAGGAGCGGAACCCAGGAGTCCTGACTCCCACTCGCCTGCCTCCGACCGAGGCAACACGGCGTCAACGGATCAATTGCAGAGCCAGCGCAGGACAGGAAAAGCCACCCCCCGCCCCCGCCCCCCATGCTTGTAGTAAATAAAAGCAAACCCTTCAAGGGAGTCACACAGCAAGGGAAGCCGTGTTTGGCGGCTTGTGACCTGGGAATCTTGAATTTCCTGCTGCGTTACCCGGCTCGAGGCAGGATGTACAGAGGGAGCTGGGTGCATAGAGACCTTCTCAGGACTGCAGCTCCCAGTTAGGATGACGCAGCCTGAGAGCAGCTGGGCCAGGCATGATCCAGAGAAAGATAGAATCACATGAGGGCCCATCTAAGGTACTTTCTAATGTATTTACCCTCATAACTCCCTGTGAAGCAGGGCAGGGTATTATGGGGAACTGAGCCACAGAGAGATGAAGTGAGTTGCCCAAGGTGACCTAGGAAAGCAGTGGCAGAGCAGGGAATTGAAGCCAAAGTCCTAGGCTAATACTCTAATCACTGGGCCATCCTTCCTTTCCAGCCTTGGCATCCCGGGAGGACAAAGACCTCTGCTGAAGCCTGCTCCGGCCTTCTGCAGCCTGGCTTCCCTCCTGGCCCAGGGAACGTCTGCCCGCATTGTCCCACCTATTGTATTCCACCTCAATCCAGAGGGACCCACTCCCAAAGGTTCCACCTCCACAGCCCAACGAGTCCTTGGCCCCCTGGCGGAGGCTACCAATGAGAAGGCGCACCTGGGATGGTGCTGTCTGCGATGTGGACATGTGTCCGTTAAGAACTGGACTGAGAGCTCATTACACACACACAACGTACATGGGAACAACAGTCTCCAGCTAGGCCAGATCTGTCTGATCTACTCTCGCTGGTATTTATATGGTACCAGCCACCATAGTAACTAGGTATGAATTTGACCTGAACCGCGCTGTGCCTCAGTTTCCCCATGTCAAATGAGAACAATACTGCCCTCCCTCCACCCCTTCCTCAGAGAAGCATCGTGAGGGTTAATCAGCTAACGCCCCTGAAGGACAGAGGGCTTGACTTTCGTTTGAGGCAAGGCCCCTTAACGCTGCTCTGGCAGGGTGCGATGGGTATGAATGTACACCCACTTCAAGGGCGCTTTACGTTAGCGGAGCCTTGGTGTGAATGAGAATCAGACCCAGGAATTCGGTATTATTAGCGAACCTTTCCCATCGGGCCATTCAGAACAAGACAGCTGCAACCATATTTTCCTCCAGCCCCCGGGGACCTGGAACTGTTATAGTCTCAGCCTGACTTTCACACGGACACCTGTTCTCCCCCAGCATCAGTTGCTTTTCTTCAGACGGCCCAATACGCACCCAGTTTTTGCAAAGCAAACTGCACCACCTTTTCTGGGGCTTGAGGGGAAGACATATCGGCCTGGATGTAAAAGACTTTCTTTGCTCCCAGCTGCAGGCATTTCTCCGTCACCTAGAGGAACAACAACAGACAGATCTAAGTCTACTTTTTTTGGTGGGGAGAGACAAGGGGCTGTTACTTCATTCACCTCACTGTTTTCATGCCATGGTCAAGAAGAGCCAACTATGAACAAAGTCACACACTTCACACCCACATTTACTTCCATCCAACCCAAAAGGGAGCGATTCTCATTTACATTAAAGGACTTGTCTACATGAGGAAATTAACCAAGGAATAATTATAACACACTAAATTAACACCCTACATTAACCCAGAATAAGAGTGCCCACATGAAAAACTATTCCAGAATAGCTATTGTGCTTTAAATTCATGACCTACCTTAATCTGAGAAAGAGAAACAGCAGAACTAAAATTCATTTGCAAATTTAACACCATTAATTTGGGCTTGAATAGGGACTGGGAGTGGCTGGCTCATTACAGAAGCAGCTTTGCCTCTCCTGGAATTGACACCTCCTCATCTATTATTGGGAGTGGACCACATCCACCCTGATTGAATTGGCACTGTTAACACTGGTTCTCTACTTGTGAGGTAACACCCTTCTCTTCATGTGTCAATATAATAATGCCTGCATCTGTAACTTTCACTCCATGCATCTGAAGAAGTGAGGTTTTTTGCCCACGAAAGCTTATGCCCAAATAAATCTGTTAGTCTTTAAGGTGCCACCGGACTCCTTGTTGTTTTTGTGGATACAGACTAACACGGCTACCCCCAATACTTAATGTGAACGAAGCCCGAACGAGACACTGCAACAGGCTTAGGTGAGCCCAGGCCTAGTGCAATGTTCTTACATTTACCTTCCCATCAGCTCAGAACCTTACATTGGGCCTGTTCTCACATGATTTCCGTACTCCAGAGATGGATGAGTTTGTATTTCCAACTTATTTGAGCTGGTTGGAAAATGTTTTTTTATCTCCTCAAAGAAAATTTTGAGTTTTCAGTCAAATATTTTGCTTGAGAACAGAAATATTTCAATTCCGAAATGCTGCTCCAGTGCCTCATGGGAGTTGTAGTCCAGAGTCACATGCTCCCTTGTCTCCTCTATAGGTTGGGGTCCCTCTTGGACTACATCTCCCATGATGCACCACAGCATCCCCTCTTGGTGAGGGGAGGTGGTGCATCATGGCAGTCATATGGTGGCACTGCATCATGGGATATGAAGTCTGGCTGGAGATTTTGGCCCATAGATAAGAATGGGAGCACAAGGCACCCAAACTACAGCTCCCAAAAAGTACAGCAGAGGCATTTCAGAATTGAACAATTTTGATTTGGGAGTGTTTTTCAGCGAAGACAAAAATTGACATTTTTCTACAGAAAGCAGACACTTTTCATGTAAAAATTCATTTAGTCAAACCCCCCATTTTCTGTCAAAAGACAGTTTTGGTGGAACATTTCTGACTAGCTCTACATCCTGTTTTTTTTAATGGCCACATCTTCACCCCTTCTGCTTTCTACTGTGTGAGGAGGCTCTTACTTTCTGCAGCAGGGTTTCCCTCCTGGCAGTCAGAACTATTTCAGCACCAAACCTGGAGTAATGATATGCCATCTGCTCTCCGATCCCAGCGCTGGCTCCGGTCAGGAGAACTCGGGCACCAGAGATGCTGTCTTAAGGGGTGGGGAGGGGGAGAGAGCACAAGAAGAAAGTGTTAGTGAAAGAAGAATGAGAGGAATTACAATTACTGATGCAGGGAGCGCTCAAGATTGGAAACTATCCCACTGCGTAGGAAAGATAGGAAGTATGGCAAGAGACCATTCCAGATATCAACCATCCCACACAGACACTTTTCAATAATCTTCTCCCGCACTACTTCCATAGCTTGTGACATCAGCTTAATTGGGAGATCATTAACACACCATGTAATAGCTCCTTTGTGTTTAAAAGTAGGCACCACAAAGCTTTTATGCCACTCATCTGGAATTTTTTCTCTTTCTTAAGAATATCATGGAACAAACTTGTAAAATACTTGATGCCTTTGCTTCTCAAGGACTTCACCGCATCCACTGATACTTCATTTGGGCCAGATGCTTTCTCCTATTTCATTTTCCTAAGCGCCTCTTCAACTTCTTCATTTATGCCTTCTAGTCCTGCCCTGAGTGCAGGGGACTGGACTAGAAGACCTCTCGAGGTCCCTTCCAGTCCTACAATTCTATGATTCTATGTAATTTATCACATCCAAGTTCGGCTTACATGTCCTTAATTCCTCATTCATCACTCTTGCAAAATAATCACTCCAAACTTTGTTGATCGATTCCCCATTCATTAGCAATATGCCATATTCATTTCTAATGTAAGCAAACTTGTTCACATCCCTCATCATCTTCTCTCTTGCCTTGGTGAGTCTACAGATGGTCTTCCCTCCCTCATGTCCTCCTAGTCAGTTATATAGTTTGTCACAGACCATACTTTTAGCTGCTGCAAAACACTTCTGTTAGCCTCCTTTTTTGCCTCAAAAGATGCCATCTTATCACCGCTCAAGCTATTGGCCTGCCCTTTTTTGAAGGTGATCTTATTTTTCCCCCTCAATGGATTCTTGAACTTGAGGATTGCACCACCAAGTCTCTCTTCTTATCCTATCTGCTACTGGTTTCGTCACTCCTAGGACTTCATGTGCCGTTTCCAGCAGAGCCGACTTTAGTTTGAACCAGGCGTCCTTCACACATCCCTGTGTCAGTAAGTCTACGCCTTTCTCCTTGTTTGAAGGATTTTTCACTACCATCTTTAAGTTTCCAACGCTTAGGCCTTTTTGGAGCCCAGGCGTTCAGGTATTTCCAAAGTCTCCGCATTCTGATGTCCATAAGGGGAAGTCTGTGCTGTCTCACAATGCACTTGCTGGGTATTACCTTCCAATTGATTATTCATGATCTGTTGCTTCTTCTCATTAAAAGGAAATCCATTTGGGACTTGTATCCTCCACCAGCATAAGTTACAAGTGGCTTTCCCTCTTCTGTAAGTGTGTGTTTACGATCACCAAGCCCAGCGCAAGACAAGTCTGTAGGATCGTGCTCTCTTGGAGTTTCTGTTTCCAGTTCTTTGCCCTCCGTGGAGTTTCATATCCAGTCTTTCCAGTTCCAACATGCGCATTTAGATCTGCTCTGATAATTATCTTCTCGTTGGATGGTACGTTTCCAATAAAGGACAACAACTCATCGAAAAACTCCTCTTTTACTCTTTGATCCTCTCCTAACTTTAGTAAATACCCCCGTATTATATGGCTCGTTACCTCTTCCCAGAACAGTCTGACACATATCAGTCCGTCCGACCTTCTGGTAACCTCTATCACATGCTTCTGCATGGTTTCATCCAGAACAACCCCAATACCGTTTTAGGATGTTGAACTCCCTGAGGATTTTGTAACCCTCCGCCAGCATCTTGGCTTTGCAACCCTTCCAGTTGGTCTCTTGCACGTCACATTTATTCTTGTCCCCTTTAAGACCAGACATAGCTCCAAACTTCTCCCAGCCAGCGTTCCTACTTTCCAACGTGCAGATCTCAGCTTACTCACTTGCTCCTTGCCCTGTTACAACACGCAAGGAAGGCTGTTGTGTGCTGGTCGCAGGGAACACCCTAGCCCTCTGGGGTACACTTAACATGGATATCAGTTCACATGAGCATGTCTTCACAGGCTTCACACCCTGGCTGTCCATGCCTGATGCCTTGGGTTTGAAATCGGCGTTTCCCTTCTCTTAGGTGAGCTGCCTGACACGGCTGAAGAGTCCCATCTGCCCCAGTAAGACTTATATTAAAGCGGTCTTTATTCACCTGGACATCCTCATCATTGGGCCTAAGTAGCATTGTACAGAGATAGCTGTGCCACCAGCTACGCTACCCCACCTGTGAAAAGATGTCACCAGTTGGTCTGTGACCACTTACTGAGCAGTTGCAGATGTCCTGCATATCTGCAGTACGTTCCCCTATCTGTTCCCCTACCCGGGGATGCACCTGATGGGAGCTGGTCACTCCTGCTGGCAACCAGTAGTACCTCTCTCCTTATTATCTGTACGACAGCGACTGAGATCAGAGTTATTCTGCGCTAGGCGCTGTACGTACACGTATTGAGGACAGTCCCTGCCCCAAAGAGCATCTCTAATCCCCAAATAAAACTTTGCATTTGAATAAACAGTTTACTGTTGTAGACTTAGAACTAATAGCCTATAAATATTTACATTTAATAAGTGGGATACACCATTTGCAGCACATACACTCAACTTCATCCTTTTCCCCTGTTTTTTTTTTTTTTCAACTTTTGAATACTTTCTTGTGTTCTGAAACATATTCTGTGACAGATTTTCATTTTCTTCCCATTTCAGTGTGTCAAATCTTTAAATAGTTAAATCTTTAAATCTGCTAACAGCTTGAGATGTGTACGTGGCGGGCGTGACATTCATCAGTACCTTCAGAGGCGCACACACTTCAGAGCTTGCGTGCAGGCCTGTTTGTTTATTGTGTGTATCTTCTAGACTAATACATAGTCTTATTTCAACAGGCAGCTTTGCATATACACACAGACTAATGTATTATCATAATACATAGATCTCATGCAATGGATTGTATGTCCCTAATAAAACCAGTTATTTTTATATATTTGAATAATACAAGAGTAGGGTGAACATCGGAAAAAAAGGAATAATACTTTTTGTAAAACCCGGGATTTTTTCAGTAAAAACGGGTTTAAACGGAAAACGAAGGGGCTTGCCCAGTTTACAGATGGAGAAATGAAGCACTGAGAGAGATTATGATCTAAAGAGACAAAAAATAGGAAGAGGGAGAACAAAGCAAAACAAGGAAAGCGACATACCCAAGGTCACACAGCTAGTCAGTGGCAGAGAAGGGAATAGACCCCAGGTCTCCTGAGTTACAGTCCAGTGTAGTACCCACTAGACCACACTGCCTGTCCTGTACCTAGCATATAGCAATGGCCCCTAATAAATACAGCTAGGCTGGCTCTTTCTTGATCCCAGCTTCTTTCACAGGCATAAGAACGGCCATATTGGGTCAGACCAAAGGTCCATCTAGCCCAGTATCCCGTCTTCTGACAGTGCCCCAGAGGGAATGATCAGAACAGGCAAGCATCAAGCGATCCATCCTCTGTCGCCCATTCCCGGCTCTTCTCTGCAGGTGGAAACAAGGACAGGCAGCTCCCTGTGGTCAGACAGCTGTCTCTAGACCACAGGCAAGCGTTCCACAGACCACAGTTTGGGAACACTCCCCGTCCCCCATTCACCTTCCATAGGTGCTGGGAGAGGTGGTTTCCATCACAGACAAGCTTTACAGTTTGGTTCAATGGCTCTCAGCCACACCCACACCCCCACTCTCTCTCTCTCTCCCACCCCCCACCCCTTCCCAAGCTCTGTCTGTTTCCTCTCTCCGCCTACCTGGGTCAAAGGTGTCTCTCCAGAAGAAAGCCAGGAGCCCAACTAGAATCCCAGCAGTACAAAGCGCTTTCCAAGGTGGGATCATCCTCCCCAAAGCCTTGGGGGAATGAACGAAGAGCGCCTCAAGGGTGAGTGCAGTGTCCCAAGCGCCGTCAACCTCCGCCCCGTGCGCAGTGAGCCGGCCTGTGTGAACAGCGTAATGGCAAGTGTGTGAACTGGCACGGGAAGTCCCCACTGGCAGCTAATAATAGTTGGGGAGGCCCGGTAACGAAATAGCTGCAGTTGCTGAGAAGGGGGTAAGGCCCAGCTGATCAAAGGAGCAGCTCCCACCAGAGTTCCCATGGGGTAAATTCAAGCTGCCCCGAAGGACCCTGACCCCAACACTGCAGGGCTGAGTTTCCCCTTGGACGCAGTGCAAGCTGCTTGGCTTTCCAAGGTCTAATTCTTTACAGATTGATATGGCCCTTGGATAAGTCAGGTGGGGTTACCATATTTCAGCAAGCAAAAAAAGGATGGGAGGAGCCCCGCCCTAGCCCCGCCCCTGTCCTCCTCTAGCCCCGCCCCTGCCCCTCCCACTTCCCGCCCCCCTCAGAACCCCCAACCCTCCCCCCTGCTCCTTGTCCCCTGACTGCCCCCTCCTGGGACCCCTGCCCCTAACTGCCCCCCAGGACTCCACCCCCCACCTAAGCCTCCCTGCCTCTTGTCCCCTGACTGCCCCCTCCTGAGACCCTCCCCCCATCCTAACTGGCCCCCTAGGACCCTACCCCCACCTGTACCCTGACTGACCCAACCCTTATCCACACCCCCACCCCCAGACAGACCCCTGGGACTCCCACGCCCCATCCAACCACTCCCCACCCCGACAGCCCCCCCCAGAACTCCCGACCCCCCCCCCCCGTCTCTTGACTGCCCCATCCAAAACCTCCTGCCCCTTCTCCGACCCCCTGGCCCCCTTGTTGTTGGCCTTCGCCTAATGTCTCTGTGAACTTGCTCAGGAACGGCCTGAGCCGTTCGTCCCGGCACGCTGGGCAGCAGGGGAGGAGGAGCAGGGGAGGAGAATGCAGGGAGGGAGGGAGGGAGTGATCTCTGCCGTAGGGGAGAGGAGGGGGGGCTCTCTCTGGCTGTCGGAGCCTCATGTAAGTGGCACCATCCGACCGGCTGCCCTGTTAGCCGCGCGCGCTCTGCATGGGGGGGGGGGGGAAGTCCGGACATTTACAAATTCCCCCCGGACGCTATTTTTAGCTCAAAAATCCGGACATGTCCGGGGGAATCCGGACGAATGGTAACCCTAAGTCAGGCTAACACTCTGTGCCTTTCTTGTTCACCTGGGACCTTTGATACGGCCCCTCGTAACCGGATACAGGACAATAAATAACAACAAAGCAAGAAGCAAAGTCCTGTTGTGGTTAAAAACTAACAGGAAAGGAAGCAGAGCTGTGGCGCAATGGTTGCTCCCAGGGCAGGTCCAAGGGAATTTGCCCTGCCTCTCCCAGTAGAACCATTTGATTGGGTCCCTGACCTCCAGGCTCCAGATTCAGTGCCAGAGCCCCAGCTAATGTAAATCAGCCCTGAAAATCAACAGAGCAGAGCTGATTTACAAAGTGTGCAACTTTCCTCCTTGCCCTAAACTCCAGGGCAACGGCAGCTGGAGGGGGGTGGTCCAGTAAGAGCAGCTGGAGGCATGGGGGGGGGGCAGTCTGTGATGTGTCCTGGTGAAAGCCAAGATGAAAGAGTTCTGAGTGCCCAGTTATTGCCACCTTGGAGTTCTCAGTCAGCCCCAGGCAACTTGAGCAATGAACATCCCAGTAGCATTTTAGCTTGTCCCAAGTGGGATCAAGAGACAGACTCACCTGTTTAGATGCTACCTTTCGTAACTGGCCGGAATTTGTAATCTGCTCTGCTGTTACATGGCAATCCCTCCTAGAAGGTTGTCCTCAAAGGAGCTGACCCTGCTCTGGAACATGATGTTTGACGCAGTTGCACTGGAATTTGAGGACTAAGGACAAAGAAATCTTTGACAAATCAGATGCAGGCTACAAATTGGCCAAGCTAATGATAGTGCCTTGCGTAAGCAAATAAACAAACAAACTGTTTATATCAATCGTGCCCTTCCTCATCACAACTCCTGGCAATTAGCTTGCCAATCTGTTACTCGGGGTTTCAGATCACAAAGCAGTGGTTATTTAACTGGCTTTTTCCCCAGGAATAAATCAACGGGGACACCGTTTTTCTGTCTGATACATGTTTGATACAAACCAGAATGCTTTTACGGTACTTAAAACGACTTTTTATTAAGCCTTAAGCGCACACACACAAACTTATATTACAGCAACAGGTTTAGAGCATTCCAAGACGTAATTTCCAAAGGCTGACATGGTTTAGAGGCGGTGACAGCAGGTCGCCGATGGCCAGTTGCCTTCGTGCTGGGGAGTTTGGGGTGTCAGCTTCTTGCCCGAGAAAAAGCTCCCTCGGTCTCCTCTGAGGTATTTACTTTTACTTAATTTTTTATAGCTATCTTAAACAGAGCGCGTCACTTTTAATGGGTTACTAGAGTAACCCCTACTGAGTGACTAATTTTTTTAAATTTTAGCAAATGACTTATTTTTTATTATCAAAGCATTTCTAGTTAGAACAACAATAAAATGTATATGTTAGGGGCACTTAAAACCAAGGTCGCCTGTCTAAACATTCCTTCTATTCTGATGAGCAAACCCCAAACTACAAAACATGCAGCTGTTTATCCTTGCCTTTTGAAATCCTTAAGATTATTTGGTTTGCAGCTAGCAGTGGCTGGACACATAAAATAGCTGACTGCAATTATGTTAAATTTGGGGGTTACACAGGGCCGGATTCTGAGCTTGCATAATCCAGTGTAAATAGGAAGGATTTCCTCTAAAGTCACTGGAGTCGCACCCTGGCAAATGTGGAGACAGATCAGAATCAGGCCCGTAGTAAAGGACTGTACATAGCAACTTCTAGACATTAATGAATTTGTCCTCGCAGCCCCCTCTGTGAGTTGGGTAAGTATCATTATTGCCATTTTACAGATTGGAGAAACTGAGGCACGGCGAGAGGACGGTCAGAGCTGGCAAGTGAACTCAGGAATTCTGACTCTCAGTCCTTAGCTACACAACCATCCTTTACCTTCCCAAATAGCTTAAAGGGTTGTTATCTATCCGCCCATCCCTCCCTCTCGGTCTTTACAATGTGCTCATTGCTTGACCTGATCTTCCACTCTTGCCAATACATCACACTTCAACCCAAAACTCAGAGGAGCTCCCCTAGAGAAAAGGGCTACGGTTTCCTTAGCTCTTTCAGTCACTGGCCTCTCTGATGAGATTGTTGATGGTCTTTGTCATGCAGACACTTATCCACAGAGAAATAGACAGACCTACCAAACTCATAACCTGCAGGACACCACACAGCCATCAGACGCTGTTAACTTGCTTTCACTGTGATTTGTCAGTGATATGGAGGGGAAAGGCATTATATTCTCCTCATCACTCAATCTTTCCAAAACAGCTATCAAAGAAACAGCACTTTCTCATGCCCTGTATCTGTCTGTCTGTCTTGAATGAACAGGATTAAAAAAGAATCAAAAAGTCATTTCTACCCTTAATGGAACATCTCAGCAAAGAATTGCAGAATCAGCACCAACTCCCAGCTTTAGCCATGAACTGAAAATCTAACTTTCCCTTAGGGCTGGTCCACACTACCCGCCTAATTCGGCGGGTAGAGATCGATCTTCTGGGATCGATTTATCGCGTCTCATCTGGACGCGATAGATCGATCCCAAAAGCGCTCCCCTGTCGACTGCGGAACTCCTGCTCGCCGAGAGGAGGAAGCGCTGTCGACGGGGGAGCCTGCCTGCGCCGCGTGGACCCGAAGTAGGTACTTTTAGTTCGATATAGGAAACGTTGACTTCAGCTACGCTATTCTCGTAGCTGAAATTGCGTTTCCTATATCGATCCCCCGCCCCAGTGTGGACCAGCCCTTAGAGTCTAAATGCCCGACACATACGTTATGCAACTTATTGCCACGATCCTCAAAACATATCAAATCTGAAATGCAAAATAAATTAAACCACATTTTTTTCAGCACCATAAACTGATTTCACCTCCCCCTGTCCCCAAAAATGTAACATTTAAAACTGATTCCAAACCCCGGTAAAAATATCGACAAGTTATATTTATATGTCACTTTCCATCCCAAAGGATCTCAGTGTATTAGGCACACTTAACATGATATACAAACTTACAGTGATGGACAAGAAGTGGGGGGATTTTACTTCTTTACTCCTCCTTTAAGGATATGATCTGCAAAAGGAAAACTAAAGACCTAACCCAGCACTGAAATACTAATATCATCCACTTAGCAAACTCGGTATCACTTGCCAGAAACACTCCTCCACTTCTTCTGACCTTTCTCTCCTCTCTCTTTCACTTACATAGTTTTGGCATCACTAGCCACTCCCCTTAACACTTAAAGAGACAGTCAACACAAGATCATTTTTTAAAGAGTTAACAATCCATCTGTCCCTAAGACATGCTGCCAATGTCCAGGGCTTTGCAACCACACTTTCCTACATTTAAAAATTAGTTGGCCTTCCCGTTGAGGTGTGAAAGACCCAAACAAATGACGGGAGAAAGGCTATATGCAAAGTGCTGTCAAATGCCACAAAGTCAATCAATGGAAAAAAGGCAGTGACAAATCTTTTTTCTCCTGTATTCTCTTTCAGCCATAGTCATCTTAAGTGTTGTTGATAACAACCAAGGTAAAGAATTCACGTAGAGAAGGGTGGTTTTAAAGTTGTCTGTATTACCTTCATTTTAAGGCTTGGTAGCTATAAATCTAAATCCTCACAAATGTAACAATAAATATCTATTGGCAGGGTTGTGCGCTCTGACAGCCTCATGAGATAAATGTCCCATTTCCAGCAAGGCTCCAGGAGAGTGGTGGTCAGAGAGACTTACTCCAGCTAACTTTGCTTTCACAGAAACTGTGACCCAATCCTGCAATTGGATCTGTGGGGATGGACCCCTTCATTCACATAAAGCCCAACTGAAAGGAACAGGGCTGCACATTGAGACACGTCTGCTACACACAAGGATTTAATTTTAGGATTAGGGCCATACCATCTGTTCATGTTCCTATTGAAGTTAACGGGACTTTTGCCAATGAAATCAAGGGCAAACAGAATCAGGGCCTATACACAAGGCCCCATGTACTCTGTGACAAGCTGAACCTAAGTTATTTCCCCCCACCCATTCCTGCAGCACTCCAGTGGGAATGACCATGGGGGTTAGAATCCAGGCTCACAGAAAGCCCTTTGCAGGATCGGGGCCCTAAAAAGTAAACAGGAGAAAAGACCATATCTGACTCTACAGCATGTTTGTAAATAATCAAACGAATACAGTAATAATAGCTGCACAGATTTTTATTGCAGATTATTAGATGGATTTCATTACTTGTCGCAGGGCTGCATTTACCTGCAGGTAGTAGGGATGATGGGATGTGAGTGAGATAGATACCTTTTATATCTTGGTGCCTTATCGTGAAATAATGGAGAGACGCAATATATTTCCATGCAGCAGGATGATGTCAGTAACAGTCAAATGCATCTTTAAGGCATGTAGCAGAATTGCGTCGCTAAGGGTGCAACGCGTGTTTAGTGCATGTTGCAAGATTGTGTGGCTACGTGAAATGTGATTTTAGTGCACGTTGCAACACTGCATGGAATTTTATATTTATTTTATTTATGTACCAGGCCTATTGGGCTGACAGCAAGATGCATTTTCAGTGCACGTTTTTTGCAGCATACGGGGGCTGGTGGGATGCATCTTAGTGTAGACAGAGATTCTGGGATAGCAGCGAGAAGGCTGCTTATTGCAGGGAGCAGGAATTGTGGCTGTGACGTTATGAGTGTAAAATAATATTTCATTGAAAGATGACAGGGCCAGAAAGAGTTAATTAACTCAGACTGACCTGACCCATGGGTGAATTGTAGAAACTGGTTAGGAAGATATGTTAATGAATAGAGCAGGGGTCGGCAACGTTTGGCACGCGGCTCGCCAGGGTAAGCACCCTAGCGGGCCGGGCCAGTTTATTTACCTGCTGACGCAGCAGGTTCGGCGTCCCGTGCCAATGGGGGCGGCGAGAAGCGGCGCGGGCGAGGGATGAGCTGGCCGCGGCTTCCCGCCACCCCCATTGGCCCGGGACGGCAAACCGCGGCCAATGGGGGCCACGATCGGCCGAACCTGCCGCGTCAGCAGGTAAATAAATTGGCCCGGCCCGCCAGGGTGCTTACCCTGGTGAGCCGCGTGCCAAACATTGCCGACCCCTGGAATAGAGCTTCGAAATGCAAGTCTGCATTGTTAGAGATCTCAAGGGTAGATGATTGCTCAGGTCTTGTGATGTAAGCAAACAAGTCTTGTCTATTGCTATAACTTTAATTCGAAGATCAAAAAGGAATATTAACATTTATGATGATACTTGAGTGAAATAGTATTATTGTCTATATGTCTCTTTGAAGGTTGTGGTAACCTGTATCTGAACTGTTTAATGGATAGGTTAACCTGTGCTAATTGCCAGGATGTTTGAGAGAAGGAGAATTAAGCCTATTGTTTTCTCAGGCCGAAAGGCTGCTGGAAATGTATAAGAACCCTGGGACACGATCCTACTTCATCTCAGATCTGCTTTGGGTTTCAAGAGGGGGAAACCTTAAGCCACAAGGATTGAGATCCCCAGTCACTGACTGGAGTCACCCTGAATATGGACATTGGACTATAAACTATGGACTATTTCTAAAAGGACTTTTGGCAACTACAAGCTCACCTCTGCTATGTATCTGAACCTCCAGAATTGAATTCAAGTCTGTATGTATGTTGATCTTTTAACCAACACCCTCTCTCTTTTCTTTTTTAATAAATTGTAGCTTAGTTAGTAAGAATTGGCTATAGTGTGTATTTTGGGTAAGATCTAAGTTATAATTGAACCTGGGTATGTGGCTGATCCTTTGGGATTGGAAGAACCTTTTCTTTTATATGATGAAGTAAGAGTTTCCGTAATCATCATCAGATCTGACAGGTGTGTCTGGACGGAGGCCTGAGGCTGGGCACTTTAAGGGAACTGCGTTGTTTGGATTGCTGAGTAACCAGTGAGGTACAATAGAAGCTGTTTTGTGCTGGTTGGTAAATCTAAATATTGGACTAACCACCAGCGTTTGGGGTTGGTCTGCCCCGTTTTGTTTGCAGTTCACCCTGATTGAGTGACCTCAGCTGGCTCCTAGGGCAGCACCATCACAGCGGCTCAGTGGTTTGCGCATTGGCCTGCTCAACCCAGGGTTGTGAGTTCAATCCTTGAGGGGGCCAGTTAGGGATCTGGGGCAAAAATCTGTCTGGGGGTTGGCCCTGCTTTGAGCAGGGGGTGGGACTAGATACCTCCTGAGGTCCCTTCCAACCCTGAGATCCTAGGAAGGTACATTTGTAAAGAGCCGGCGGGAGTTCGCCTATCTCTAGGCGATGTCCCAGGAATGTGTATTGCACAGCCGGCTGGCGGGGGGCAGGCAGCACCGGGAGCTGGGTGTGCGTGTGGCCCCGGAGGTGGGGCAGGGATTATGGGGGGGCTGAGCAGAGCTGCGGGGCTCGTGTCGCTGGCTCGCTGCCCGCGGCAGGTGCTTTTCCATCCTGCACCCCGGTCTGGACCCAGGCCCGGCCCCTTCCGCCCCCCCCCCCCCCCCCGACCTACCTGTCTGCAGAGGGGTGACCTTAAGAGGCAGGGAACAGTCAGCGGGCGGGGAGGTCACGTGTCTAGCCCCGCCCTCACCTGAGCCCGGCCTGGCCGCCATGACAGCTACCGAGGCGGAAGTGGGTGGGCGCTCCTGGTCACGTGATTACGCGGGGGGGGGTGAGTGACGTACTCTGTACGGGTAACAATGATCGCCGCCCGCCGGCGCTGACCATGTGACCAGTGGGCCCGGCAGGAAGCCGAGACTACAACGCCCGAAAGCCTTTGCGGCGCGGCCAGGCCAGGCCAGGCCGGGCGCGGATCAGCCGGGCGAGCGCTCGCTGCTGCCCTTGGGCCGCCGTCATGGCTTCTTCGCGGGTCTTCCCCGTCGTCAGGTGAGGCGGGCGGGACGGTCCGCGCCTCGGGGGTCACCTCGGACTCCCACCCTCGCCCCCCCCCCGCCTCCTTCAACCGCCCCTCAGTGACCCTGGTCCCCCCATTCAGCCCCCCCAACCGCCCCATGTCCCCTTTCCCCCCATCGCCTCCCCCAACCGCCCCCTTCAGCCCCTGGTCCCCTTCCCCCCCATCGCCCCCTTCAGGCCCCCCCTCAACTGCCCCATGTCCCCTCCCCCCTCCATTACCCCCCAACCGCCTCCCATCGCCCCCTTCAGCCTCCCCCAACTGCCCCTCACTGCCCCATGTCCCCTTCCCCCCCCC
>NW_020664545.1:6611240-6619980 GCF_002925995.2 Terrapene triunguis
GCTTCGCGCGCCGCGGCCGCTCGGGATCTCCCCCTCCCTCCCAGGCAGCAGCAGCGGAGGGCGGCAGCGGCACATTTTTAGGGGCGGCATTCTGGCGGCGGCCACGCCGCCCCTAAAAATGTGCCGCCCCAAGCACCAGCTTGTTTGGCTGGTGCCTAGAGCCGGCCCTGTATTTGAGGAACTCCTAGAGGTTTTGATCTGTGTCCCCTTAACAGATTCTCTGCTGTATTCTGTGCTCAAGGGAGTGGCAAAGTGTAATGTGCTAGAGCCACCCAGGTCTCTGCCTGCCAGTCTGACGTGAGGAAAATTTCTTCCTGACCCCAAATATGGCAGTCAGTCAGATCCTGAGCACGTGCATGAGACCTACCAGCAAGATACCTGGGAAACAATTATCTGTAGTAGCTCAGAGTCCTCCCCATCTAGTGTCCAGTCTCTGGCTGTTGGAAGTATTTGCTAACAACTGTTGCAAATGGGCAACATGCCATTGTAGGAGACCTCCTACCATCCTCTCTATAAATGTCTTGAGCTCAGTCTTGAAACAAATTAGATTTTTTTTGCCCCCACTATTCCCCTTGGAAGGCTGTTCCAGAACTTCATTCCTCTGATGGCTAGAAACCTTCGCCTAAGCTTGATGGACAATTTATATCCATTTGTGCTTGTGCCAACATTAGCCCTTAACTTAAATAACTCCTCTCCTTTCCTGGTGTTTAGCTCTCTCATTTATCGCTTGCTGGTTTGAGCTAGAGTAACTAGTGGACTCTCTGTAACTTGAAGTCTTTAAATCAAGATTTGAGGACTTCAGTAAATCAGCCGGAGGTTAAGGGCCTATTACAGGAATGGATGGGTGAGGTTCTGTGGCCTGTGATGGGCAGGAGGTCACACTAGATGATCATGATGGTCCCTTCTGGCCTTAAGATCTATGAGTTCATAAGCACAAGGGCAGTGGAGATGAGCATACAAAGATCTCCGGTGCATGGTGCAGTACCTTAGGAGCACGTGACACTGGACCACAGCTGTATGGGTAAGAGAGGCTGAGCAGGGAGAAGCTGGTCCATTAGTGGGGTGGGGGCAGGAGTTGTATTATGGGAGCAGCGGGCAGAAGGGGTGTGTGTATAGAGAGAAAGCGATTGTATGTGGGCAAGGCAAGGTCTGGTGGAGGGAGGGAAAGCAGGTGAATGGCCTTAAGAGCCAGTCAGTGGCCTCGGAGTCTGCAATGTTCAGCTAGGGAAGACCTCTGGGGAGCCCAACGTGAAAGAGCAGCCATCCAATATGTGCAGCATCACAGCTGCCCCAGGCATGGTCGGATTTGGCACAGCCACACCTGTGTTAAGCCGGCTCCAATGATGGCATAGGAGCCCAAAGCCAGGTAGCCATTCATCCAGCCTGGAGAGGATGTGACAGTTCCTGGTAGTGGCAGAGGCTCTCTCCCATTCTGTCCGCCACAGTGAGCTGATGATGTTACCAGCTGGATGGAGAGTATGCAGCACTGTCCAGGTAGGGTTCCTGCTGCACAGTCTGTGGCAGCATGCACCTCCTGTATCCCTGAACGGTTTCTTGGCTGCATTCTGACAAAGGGCCAAAGGTTGCTGCTTGCAACTATGCAGGTCTGAGGTCACCGCTGATGTGAGGGGAAGGATGCAAGGGAAGCGGGCTAATGGGGAAAGTGTAAGGGAATTCACCTCCTTAACAGCTGGATCTCATAATGGTTCCCCCTGAAATTTTCACCTGGGTGCAAGTTAAGGGCTCTTCACCCCCTAGCAGACATATGCACAGTGGTAGTTTCCATGTGTATCCTACTGGATGTATTGGGTTAAGAAATAAGTAGAAATTAGACTTTGGCCTAAATTAGGCTAAGTACAGAGGAGTATGGCAATTGAGTTGGCGTGAGCAAAAGTGAGAGAGAAGTTATAGCTAGTAAGATGAGAAAATTGAAGGTAGCAAGGACCTAAGCCAGGGTTATGTTGTGGTTATAGCTGGTTTTAGCAGTGTTTTTAATGAGTGTTTTTGAGAATTGCCGCTGTTTTATGAAAATGCTATCTGTACCGAGAGTATGGGAAAGACGTTGGTGCAGATGTTGATTTCAATCCTGTAATGTAAAGAGCCAATAAAGAGGTGGTGGAAATGTAGCTATGGTAATAGGTAGGTTTTAATGTTAATTAGTCATAATGGGTTAGAAAAAGGAGTGGCCTTGCTACATTGGAGTGAGCTCCCATTAACACCAAAAGGGTACCGGTAGGTTACAAGGTTATGAGGCTGTATTTCATTCTGTTAGTGGACTGATGGTCTATTGATGCACCATTCCATCTTTGAATGTAAGTATCAATGTAGTACCTGCATAAATGGTAATCGTACACCTGTTTGCTTAACTACGACTTCTTTTAAATGAAGTTTGGTTCTATCATTCAAAGTGTCATCCAGGGTCCTCTACAAAATTATATTGTCTGTAACTGACCTGGAAGCTCAAACCTGGAAACTAAGTTTGGTTGACTGCATCCTTAGCTTTAACAATATTAATTGGGAACATTTAAAAATCAAGGTTACGTGTGGCTCCTCTGGTGGTGCTGGGTTGTATGCGTAGCCCAGCAACAGTTTTCAGCGTGGTGTCGGTTGAACAGAAGGTACCAGCGACACTGGGCTGTATTTTTCCCTGACCGTTTCTGGGACAGTGCTTGCTGACGATGAGCTTATCCTGCCTGAGAAAGCAAGGAACGGACTGGACGGAGCGGGAGTTGCTTAAAGCAGTTACTTGCCTTTTTCGCTGTCGAGCGTCCTTCCGAAGAGGAAGACGGTGCCGGCCATCACAGCTGCCAAAGTCAGGATCATCAAGAGCACAGCCCACCAGCGTGTCTGAGGGACGAAACCAGACCAGAACCCTATCACGAGGGCCATCCGAGCACCTTCCACCCCAGCGGGAACCAACGAGAGCTCTGAAAACCAAGCCCTGAGCGTATGTCCCCCATACTCCCTTCCACCGTGATACGCTTTCATCCACAGTGCTTTCCACGCAATCATTCACTTCTGGGAGGGAGGATGTTGTTACCTCCATTTAACAGGTGTGGAACAAAGGAGAGGCAGGTGAATTGCCCATGGTCACAGGCCAGCCAGTGGTACGAACCCCAGATCTCAAGCCCCCTGTGTTAACCGCTCACTCCCCCCAGACTTGTAGATCTACAGACCTAGGCCCAGATCCTCAGAGGGGCCTGAAACTGGGCCCTGGTCACTCTGGGGGAGAGAGGAGATGATGGGGGAAAAAGAATCTCATGCAGCTGCTTACCTTCATCCAGGCTGACATATCCTCCAGCTCGATGAAATCCAAGATGGAGTTCTTCACCCTGGCTATGGGTCCGTCTTCGTCCACGAGCCGACAGACGTGAAACTTATCGCAGTAGCCCATCCTGTCCCTGCAGGGCGTGCCGGGGGTCAGCGGGATGTGTGTGCCGTTGAAGTAACGCTCCAGCAGAGCAGAGGCTGTACTGGCACATGTGTGCACTTGGCCTGGAGCAGGGGTTTGAAAAGCACGACTTTAGGGTTCGACACCGAGACGCGTGCCGTTCTGCTGGTTTGTCATATCCTGGAGCATCGGGGCTGTCTAAGCTGCGTATAAATAGATCACCGAGCACCCTGGAGAGCATTAATCCTATTATAAAAGGAAGCTTTGAGGTTGCTTTTTTACCTCTAGGTAATAGGGCCATGCTACGGCCAGCAAAGGTTACTGTGTCAGGGCATCCTGGTCTAATACGTTCCCCTGAGCTGCTGGCTCTTAAAGTCCATTGATGGCATAGAGTTGACAACGTCGCCCCCGGCCCTTGTCCTCCCTTGGCCCCAGGCTACTCCTCCTCCTCTCACTCTAGGAAAAAGCCACGCCAGGGCTTTTCAGGCAGCCAGACGGATTGCGTACCTGGCTGCTGGCAGCAGAGGTGGCATTTCTCCCGCCGGGACGTGCTAACGCAGTCGCATTGCTCCAGGCCGTGCTTGACGCAGAGGGATCCGAGGCAGAGCTACAGTATCATAAAAGGGCTGGTTTGAGGAATAAGCGATGGGATTTATGCGGGGGGAGGGAGGTTACCCAGGGTGAGGGATCTGTCCAGAGCAGAGGGACCCAGACCCTCAATAGTACTTAGGCACCTAACTCCTATTGAAATCGATGGGAATTAGGCACCTAAATACCTTTGAGGATCTGTGCTCGTGTGTAGGACTGAGCTTTTTATACAGATGCTGGTTCCATTTAATGGGGGGGGGGGGACAAATGTGTCCCTAAGTCCAGTCTGATTGAATCTAATTTCCAGTGGAAGGTGCCTGGTTGACTGGATTCCTCCGTTCACCGACAGAACACGCAGGGCCTCAATAGCCGCAGAGCAAACCGCGAGGGGTGACAACATAGGAATGGGTGGCCAGGATCAGACTTGGGGTCTGCTTAACCCAGTATCTTCCCTATGGCAGGGGCCAGAACCAGCTACTTCAGAGGAAGGTGGAAGAAACCCAGGAGCAAGCACTTCTGGCATAACCCGCTCACAGGGAATGCTGGTTCCACACCCACATTAATTAGAAGGTTGGTTTATGCCCTTATGCAGGAGGGTTTAAATCCCTCCCAACGCTTTTGTTGCAGCTCTGGAAATCCCTGCTATGTAAAGGTTCAATCCCCTTTTTGACTTCTGCTAAACTCAGCCCCAGAGATCTCTAGTGGCATTGAGTTCCGCAGGCTAATTGTGCCTAACATGGAGGAAGCCAGCATTCCTGCTGCCCCTGCCAGACCTGCCCTGTGGATGATTAAAGGACGGCAGCCTCCAGGCCTGTCAATCATGCATTAAGCACAGTTATTGCCCAGCCATTGCGCTTGGTCTTTTCCAGCTCTTAGTTTCTCCAACTGCATCAGGCCCCTGGGGGTGCTTTGGTTGGCTCTGAGCACTAACCCCATTTAAGCAGATCCGTGTCCCCATGCTGCAGAGAGTGTAATTGGCTTTGGGAAGGGGAGCGGCGCATTCAGCTGTTCGCCCAGAGCAGGTGCTCTCAAAGGTGCAATCCGTCTCCTCGTGGCAGAGCTCCCCTTGGAGTTTATAGACACATTCATGGCTGCAGCACAGGCCCTGGCTTGAGCTGGAAGAGCGAGAAACGTACATGTAAGTAATCAACAATGTTACGGAGCAGCAGGCTATGACTTGAACCATAACCGCCCTAGGCCAGCTCCCATGCTGCTCTTCGCTCTGGCCAGTGCTCGAGACCCTCCCAATTCATTTTTAGGTGGGTTTGGTTAGCAGAGGTGGTGTTTGTCTGGCGGTTTGAGCGTGGGGCCCTGGGAGCCAGGACTGCTGGGTGCTATGCCCAGCGCTGCAAAGGGAGTAGAGACTAGTGGTTAGAGCAGGGGAAAGGCAGGCAGGGCTCCTGGCTTCTCTACCCAATTCTGCAACTGACTCGCTATCAAGTCACTTCAACCCAGACCTTCCAAGGGATTTAGGCACCTAAACTGATTTCAAGGGGAGTTAGGTGCCTAAATTTGAGGAGTGGGCCTCTGTTTCTGCCTCTGTCAAATGGGTCTAATAATACACAGTGGGGCAGGGATTAAATAATGAATGTTATCTCTGGATGAAGGTGGTGTAGAAATGGAAGGCGGTGGCTTCCAGAATCAAATGGGAGAAGAAACCAAGACCGGTAGCGTAACTGTACCCAGAGCCAGCCTTTCTCCCAGTATTGACTCAGGGAAGGTACAGAGACTGTAAAGGGCTGGGGAGGGGCAGCCTTCTTGGAGCAAACCCAAGGGGCTTTGATTGGGCAGGAATTAAACATATCCTATGAGTGTTATTCTGCCTCCCTGCCCTGTCCGGCTTGTTCATCTCCACCTGCCTTGTAGGCTTTCAGGCAAGGGCTGTCATTTCCTAGATGTCCGTGAAGCCATCTGAGCTCTCCCAGGAGAGGATGGTTCAGTGATTTAAGCCTCAGGTCTGAAAATGCCTAGACACCGTGGAATCACAGGGTCAGAGCCCAACAAGGGGTCAGATTCATGGTGCCACGTTCCGTGAGGTTTATTACGTGGGGGCCTCTTGGACGCAACGAACACCGCTCGCTCCCTGCCGTGCCCAGTGAGGGCAAGAACGCACCCTCAAAATGCACCTTTTAAGTAACCTTTGGCATCTCCAGCAAACTGCCATGTGGGGGATTTTGGAACGACTGTAAAACAAGTGCCCACTCCAGAGTCTGCATGGGAGGGGAAAGAACCACTGATCAGACACTGTAGACCAGTGGTTCTCAACCAGGGGTACATGTACCCCTAGAGGTACACAGAGATGTTCCAGAGGGTACATCGACCCATCTAGCTATTTGCCTGGTTTTACAACAAGCTACATAAAAAGGACTAGCGAAGTCAGTCCAAACTAAAATTTCATACAGACCCTGACTTGTTTATACAGCTCCATGTGCTATACACTGAAATGTAAGTACCATATTTATATTCCACTTGATTTATTTTATAATTATGTGGTCAAAATGAGAACGTCAGCCATGGTTCAGTACTCGTGCGCTGTGACACTTTTGTATTTTGGTGGCTGATTTTGTCAGCAAGTCGTTTTGAAGTGAGGTGGAACTTGGGAGTAGGCAAGACAAATCAGACTCCTGAAAGGGGGACAGTCGTCTGGAAAGGTGGAGAGCCCCTGCTGGAGACGCCTACCTGCACTGCACTCCTGGCTTCAGCCTACATCGGATGCCGTTTGGCTCCTTGGCAGCATAGCAGCAAGGGTCAGAGTCATTGTTGCCCACGTCGCATTCCTCCCCTGGATCTACAATTTGATTCCCACAGATGGGGCGGTCAGTTTCTGCCAGGGGAGGAGAAAAACAGGGAAACCGTTGTGATGATGGCTATCTCGAGATGCAGCCATACCAGGTCAGATCATTGGACCAGCACGTCTAACAGGGGCATACCTTTGATGCTTGGTGACAATAGCCAATGATGCCTTAAAGTTGTTTTTTTACGATGATGTGTATTGCGGGAAGGGACGGGGAAGAGCAGAATTTCTTATCTGGCCCGTGTCACCTCTGCTTGTGCCCTGATGTGTGAGCTTTGCTTGACCTTTATTTTGAGCATATTTTGTCCTTGGTCCTAAAATTACTCAGCCCTTTTATAAAGTCTAGCTACAGTGAGTCTTTCCAAATTTACCAACGGTCAGTTTCATGGAATAACCCCTTATTCCTCTAATATGGTACTGCTAAAAAAAGAGACTGAACAATCTTCGTTGGCCCCTTCCAAATGTTAAATACCCCAGTCAAGGCCTCTCTGAATCAATCTGTCTATCCCTATGCACATCTCTCTCTTCTTCCCTCCCTCCCTCCCATACACACATCTGTTTAATCACCATAATATTCTATTCTAATCATGAATCATCACCCCACAGTTGTGATATCCAGCTGCCTCGCCCAGATTAATAATTCTAGATTTTGCAAATATTTTGCCATCTGTGAGACCTGCCTCCAACTCTAGTGAAGCAAAATTTACCCCTTTATTATAAATTCCTTCCCAGATTAAGAGCTCTCTCGGCCCTGAGCAAAGAACCCGTGAATTATCTGCAATGCATGCTGGGTGGAATTTAAACAATTCAAACACAGCTACCGGGTCTTACCAACAAAGCACCTGTCCTTCTTGGCTCTTAGGATGTTCCCGATGTATTCAATGCTGCACGGGGAGAATTTGTCGTTGTTGTACTGCCATCCGTCTGTGGCGTAGCTGAACATCAGGTAGTTCCCATGCGTGGTGTCGAAGCTGAAACGGGCGCATTCCTCACTCTCATCATGCTGAAACAGAAGATCAGACTCTTTAATACAGGAAGAGAGATCGCGCTGATTCTATTGTCTGAACATAAAAATGTGGTTAGAATCTTAGAGGCCCTTAGATGTTCATGTACAGTACAATCCTTTCATGTTATTAATATGTAACAGAATCATCATAATACATGGCTATCGCACATTTCATCTCAAATTGTTTCACAGACTTTATACAGTCAGTGTCATCTAGCATCCTAGGCTTCAAAAGCCCTGGGTTCCAGTCCTGGCTCTGCCCTCCCCTGTTGGGTGACCTTGGGCAAGTCCCTTCCCTGCTCTGTGCCTCAGTTTCCCCTCGCAGCCTCTGGCTTGTCTATTTTTAATAAAATCCAACCCCCCCCAAGCTCCTCCCCCAAGCAGAGTTCTGACCCCAAAAAGGGAGAAGTGCCACAGACTCTGCAAAGTCTGCTAGGGACTTCGCTATTGCTATTGATTTGACGTGGAAGGTGCTTAGACAGCAGGATAAAACCCTGAGATAGACAAATACTTACACAGTAGGCTCTTCAGAGCAGAGTCTGTCTCTTCCTATGGGTATATACAGCCAGGGCCAGCACCAGGCACTCAAGCTGGTGCTTGGGGCGGCACCTGGAGGGGGGCGGCGGCGCGGCGCTCTGGCCGCCGGGGGGGGGAGAGCCGAGCCCCAGACGGGGCTCGCTGCCCTGCCCCCGGCGCTCTGGCCGCCGTGGGGGAGAGTCGAGCCCCAGCCGGGGCTCGCTGCCCTGCCGCCAGGGGGGAGAGCCGAGTCCCCCCCGGCGCTCTGGCCGCCGGGGGGGGGCTCGCCGAGCCCCCGCCGGGGCTCGCCGCCCTCCTCCCAGGGCTCCGGCCGCCCTCCCCCCTGGCGCCCTCCCCCCGGCCGCCAGGGGGAGAGCGGAGCCCCCGCCGGGGCTCGCTGCCCTCCCCCCGGGGCTCCGGCTGCCCCCCTCTCCCCCCGCGGCGG
>NW_020664545.1:6620080-6660529 GCF_002925995.2 Terrapene triunguis
GGGGGGGGGGCGGCCGGAGGCTTTTTCGCCTGGGGCGGCGAAAAAGCCAGAGCCGGCCCTGTATACAGCACCTAACACAATCAGTCTCTGATCTCAGTTAGGCTCTGTAGCAACACTGCATTGTTGTTTATATAATTATCTTGCATATTAATAATATATTATTCATAATACAGTGTGTAATGAATACCAACAACAATAATAAAGCGACGGCACAGGAATGGTTCACTCAACCAAATGCAGCCACCTCTGGGGTAGAACACAGCAGCCCAACACCACCCAGTTTCATCATCCACCTGCTGCCATCCCTGATAGTTGCTCTCTTCAGTCAACTTTTCCAGCGTTTCCGGGATCAGTGAGGGTCCTGAGGGAGGACAAAGGCCTGAGGAAGATCCTGCATCCCAGCCAATGCAAAAGGCGCCATGGGATCTTTAACGCTTACCCCGAGCAGGCAAGAGCTTGGGTTTTAGCGTCTCGCCGGGAAGAGCAGCTCAGCACAGCCCCGCAAGTCAGTGTATCTGTCTCGTGGAATCTGAGCCTAGACTTAAACCTCTGGTTCACGGGAGCTAGTTCTTGTAAACCCGAGGTCAGCCCCTCTGACTCAGCGTCCACACAAGCAGGTAAACTCACCCCTCGTCACACAAGCTAGTAACCCAGCAAATCCATCAATGCAGACTCCACGGTTCTTTCACGTTACAAATCATAATGAAATATTACAAAGCCCTGGGCTTCGTCATACAAGCCAATAAGTTAATTCAACAGCAATATAAACCTATCCATTCATGAACAAAGCCCCAGCCACGCACCCTCCCGCAGGCGTGCGAAAGCGTTTGAAGGCTGCTGCACCCAGCTTCCTCGAAGCAAGAGTTCGAAAAAACTAGGGAACAAGCCCAGGCTGCAAGGCTTGAGGGTGCTCAGAACCCAGGGTTTGTTCCGGACACATTTCCAGAACTAAGGTGTATCCCTGTTTAGGGCCGGATCCAAAATCAATGGAAAGATACCCAGTGACTTTATTGGACTTTGGAACAGCCCTGTGGGAAATGAAGATGGGCCAGTGGCTAAGGTATTAGCACAGGGCCCCTCCAGACCTGGGATCTATGCCAAATTCCCTGTGTGAGCTTGCATCTGCTCTGTACCTCAGTTTCCCTGCCTGTAGCAAGGGGGTGATGATGCTGACCTGTGTTTGTAAAGTTATTTGAGATCCCTGGGAAATGCAACCTATTATTGCAGTTCTCTCCGCCAAGCAACTGGTTCGGCTGTTTGTCAAAGGGGAGGCTTCCAGGCCAACGCCTCCCTTTGCTTTTCAATGTCACGCCCACTGTGTCATGCACCCGCTGTACTCACCGGAGCTCCCAGGCTGTGGCCAAGTTCATGGGCCAGAGTGATATGGAGAATCCTAGGAGGCAAATATTGGCCATATTTCTGCAGCGTGATCAAGCCAGTGTTCAGAGACACCTCCTTGTCCCGGAATTTCCTGTGCTTGGAACATATCCCCCCCAAGTCGCCTGAAACAGAAAGGAAAACCAGACGGTCTTGGTGACGCAAGCCGGAAAAGCAGGGAGCAAAGCACCTGGGTCTGGAAGCTGCTCAGAATGCAGAACTCCTGCAGATTTCAAGCCAGTGTTCTGCACTTGGACCAGCTACAGGTCTGGGGGGGGCCTGTGGGATGACGTAAAAGACAAAGTCTCAGACTGTTGATCTAGCACAATAGGGCCTTCATGGTTGCGGCCTTTAGGTACTACATGAATATTAACAGCAGTAGCAGGTTTCAGTTTCCTATCAGAGGAGAACGCAGTGATGCAGAGGGCGTGCGCTTTCCAAGTGCTGCTGGTTTATACCACCTGTCCTTGAGCAGAGATGGTCACAAACAGCATGCAGGCAAGGCCTCTGTCAGAACTCTCTGCCCAGACTCCAATGCTGCAAGCAACTCGTCCCCAATAATCAACTCTAGTTAGAGACACTCAGAGCAGAAACTCTCTTGCTATTGGCAACAGCTCCCCCACGTGATGCCGCATCAGAAAACCAAACACCACATTTCTGTAACCACTACACACTGAGCACATGCTAAGAAAAAGAACACTTAAGACTATGTGTAACAGTGCCACCTGCTGACTCCAGTAATAATAATGATCCCACTTATCATTGGACAAAACATTATACAAATAACCAAAAGCTCTTTCTTACCAGCTTGTCCATTAAAAGCAATCCCAAGAACTCCGCTGTAATCCCTGTCAGTGAGGAGGTAGGAGAGACAATAGCTATTCCAGTTGGAACTGGAGTGCAGCATCAGCAGCATTTCTGGGCCGATGAAAGGTGACTCCATAGAGCCAGAAGGATGGTTCTCCTGGATTATCTGCAGAATGGACACAACACAAGCCAGCCAGCCAGGTGGTTACTGCCTGTGACGCAGAGCAGGGGAGACTGTTCCTAGTCACATTTCACAGAGGCCGCCTAATGAAAACTGCAATTGCTACCACCATAAATGAGATTTGAATGCGCAACCTGAGAGTGAAGGACCCCTGACCCATCCAGGCCCCTTCAAATCACCTCTTGTCATGCCACTTTTCATTCACCTCCACCCTGCCCGCTAGAAAATTCAATCTGAAACCCGTCTGCCCTGGCGTTTGAGTTTTGAGACAAACCCAGCCCCAAGTGCCCAGTCGACTTACATTGAGGGTTTTCACTTTGAAGTCGATGTGCCTGATACCGTCAAAATTTGCACCTTCGTAAATTGCATTCACAGCTTTTATGTAGCTAGCAATCTGCAGGGGGAGACAAATGTTCATATGACCAAAAAAAGCACCCACGCTTTTTGTGACTGGAGCAGGACTCAGAAGATCTGGGTTTTATTCCTGGCTCTGCTATGGGCCTGCTGGATGACCTTAGGAAGGTCATGTCAACTATCTGTGCCTCGGTTTCCCCATCTGTAAAATGGAGATCTTGATACTGACATCCTTTGTGACGCGCGCTCAGATCCACTGATGAAAAGCACTCGATGAGAGGGAGGGATTATTTTTATTCTCCTCACGTGTGAACTGATCGGAAGCATAAAGAAAAATGCGGGTAGCAGGTCTTATTGTTCTTGCTCTGATGGGGGAAAAAAAAGGATTCAGCTTTACAGAAGGTTAGTCCACAATCTAACGGACATTGCTTTAGCAAAATACTACAGTGAGCCCTACAGGGCAGAAGCGATCCCCGTGGCAGTTCCCCTGACAATAATATACCTAAAACATCTTCTTATTTCTAGGGCACGTGTCCCTAAAGGCCCCATCCATGATCAGGGCCCATTGTGTTAGATGCAGGACACACAGCGCTCGTAATCTAAATGGGCAAGGGAGACAAAGGAATTCTTATTATGCCCATTTTACAGGTGAGGAACTGGGGCCCAGAGAGATGAAATGACTCGCCCTAGGTCATCCAGGATGTTGACAAAGGAGACAGGAATTGACCGCAGATCTCCTGAGTCTAAATCCAAAAAAACCCCCTCTCGAACATAAGTTGATGCTGCTTTGTAGTTTCAGTTGTACAGCTCACATCTGCAAGACCTGGTCCACGACCTAGCTAGGGGGCTCAGGGCTGTGAAAAATTTCACTCTCTGAGCACTGCAGTTAGGTTGAACTAAACTCTGCTGTAGACACGGTTAGGTCCGACAGAAGAATTCTTCCATCCATCTCTTGGAGAGGTGGATTACCTACATCAATGGGAAAATCCCTTCTGTTGACGTAGGAAGCTGTGCCACTGTAACGTAGACATGGCCTAACCCCTTTCACGGTGTTGGCTTTGTACTGTTAAACAGCTGCCAAGTTCCTCCACCAGAGGTGGCTGCATTTCAGTGGTGGGTGAATGGATGGGATGCGAAGGTGCCATTTAAACACTAACATCATTACAATGGCGACGTTTTATACAGCAAGACAAGCATTTTAGTAGCATGATATTTGTCAAATGTTCTTTTTGGATTACACAATGAACATTAATAAATATTAATTACTTAATTAAAAACACCCAGTTTCTTACCTGAGCAATCACTGCTTCTATAGTGCCGAATCTTTGGTAGAACAAGTAGTCGGCTTGAAGGTACAGCAAGCAGGACGTCCTAGAGTAATCCAGACTCCTCCTCTGCCTCTCCAAGGTTTCTCCCTTTTCGGCAAGAGTTAAGAAGTGCGTAGTAAGATCCTCAGTTAAAGTTGAACAAATCAGCAGCAACTTCAGTTAGGAACCTAGGCCCTGATTCAGCAAAGTCAAGGGGATTGACGCAGGTGCATAAAGCCAAGTATGTGCTGAATGCTCCGCTGAACAGTGATGCTTTGCTAAATCAAAGCCAATGGCACTGACTGAGTGGATCAGACCAGTGGTCCGTCTAGTTCAGCGTCCTGCACAAATGGATGTTTATGAACTAGCCTGCCATAGTTTGCTCACAGAGGAAATTCCTTCCTAGGACTCACGTTAACCTTTAAATTTGTTCCAGTTCATCTGGGTTCCCATCCTGAGACCTGCCTTCAAAACCAACCCAAAACTTCAAAGCCAAGTTCAGCTGAAAGCCACCCACGTTTTGGCTGGTGTCCGATGGAAGCCAGAGACAGATGAGCGGCTGACTGGCAAACCACAATGAAGTGTGTTTCTAAGGGCTTTCGCCTCCCTCTGCAGCGCCAGCATGGGGCACCGGCATAGCCCACCTAATCAATTCCCTGCCATTGCAGGGGCGTCGGGCAATGGTGCACCTCAGTCTCTCCTGCTCTTTGCCTGTGGCACACAACAGTTTAGTCTCCTGAGGACTGGGGTGCTTTGATCTAACTAAGGTTACTGGGATCAATATAGGGGTATCTGGGTGAAATGTAATGGCCTGTGATCAGGAGCGCCGCCAGCTTTTCTGCCGCCCTAGGCGGCGGAAGGTCCCGCCCCAAAATGCTGCCCCCCACAGGGGCGTCGGAAGGTCCCACCACCAAAATTCCACCGCAGTCGCCGCCCCCCAAATTGTAGCACCCTAGGCGACCGCCTAGGTCGCCTAATGGGTTGCGCCGGCCCTGCCTGTGATATACAGGAGGCCAGACTAAATGTATATAATGGTCCCTTTGGACCTAAAACTCTATGAAATTATGAGATGAAACTGATGAAGCTTGGCCCAGGGTTTTGGAATTATAATTTGTCTCAAGACTCAGGGATTTTGTTTGCCTGGACTAAACTAAATATGGGCCCAAACAACTGCCTCTCTCTTCCCCCCCACCTCCACCCCCACCCCCACCCCCACCCTCCCACATCTTAACTCTCCCAAATAAAGCTGATAGAAAAGTTTCACATTTTGAAATTTCAATGAACTTTTGAATTGGGGTGGGGGGAAAGCAGGAAAAAACTGTTGATGGCATGTTTGCAGTCTCTCTCTCCCCCCCACCCCCCACACGCACTTTTTGTCTCCAGTTTGCAAACATTTTTTTTAAATTTCAGGTTTCGGACAAAATTGCAAATTTCAAAAATTCACCAAAAAACTTGGGGAAATGTTTCAATTTTTTTTTTAACCAACCAACCAACCAACCAACTCTTCCCCAAATGCAGAGGAAGTTCTGAGCTGGACCCTGCATCCTCAGCCATATAATTAGCCTCCTGTCTCTTTCTCGCTGGGAACCCACAGACCATAACAGTTAGCTAGGAAAGAGAGATCCAGGCCTCTGAAAAGCTAAGTCCATAGAATTCCATCATGTCACATTCTACAAAGACGTATTCAGTGAATTCAAAGCAATCAATGCCCTCGGGCAGTCTTTTTTTTTTTTTGCAGCACAATCATTGCTTAAAATTATTTCATTTCCACGTAAGATGCTTCTCTTCAATTTCACTTCACCTTTAATTTTAGCTCTTGCTGGAAATTCCGCAAGACCTGATGTGTTCTCCTAGTCAAAGGAGCAGAGTCTGGATCTTCTAGAATGGAATAATCTAGAGCAGAAATTCAGATGTTACTCAAAGAAATATCACAATGGGATGATACGCAAAACGAGCAACGTCACTTCCAAACACCCATGGGCAATACTGAGCGTGCTTGTGGCAGAGGATTGTGGATCAGGACTCCAGGGCTTTATTCCCAGCTCTGGGAGGGCAGTGAAGCCCAGTGGCTAACGCAAGGGTAGATTGGGAGTCAGGACTCCTGGGTTCATTCCCAGCTCTGCCACTGACTAGCTGGATGACTGTAGATGTGTCAGTTCATTTCGCTGTGCTTCAGTTTTCCCACGTGCAAAATGGAACATCAGAATGCACCGTTGAAAGGGGATTTGCGAATCTTAATGACTGTATTCAGTGTTTACGAAATCCTTAGAGGTCAAGAGGGGGAAGTGCAAAGGGAACAGGCCACGACAGCAGGGGAGACTGAAGTGCCAAGAATCGTTTTACTACGCTCAGTCGTGCCAAAGCCGAGTTGAGGACTCACCAATGTCGCTCTCATGGTGGATGAGAGCATGGCCTGGCGACGTCGCATTGCTGGCGGATGCGCCAGGAGCCTCCACGTAATAGGTGCCGTTCTTGGTTCTGATAAACCCTTCGAAAAGGCCATTGATGATGGCACCATGGCAGAAAGATCCAGGCTCATCTGTTTTGCAGGCATCCAGACGTAGACAATGAGAAGGAAGCTTGACCTGGTTCCCCCCCCGGTAACTGAAGGGCCTGCCTGGGGTTAATAACTACGGATCAGCTGTTCATATCTAGGCTATGACTGGCCCCTGGATTCTGGGTATAGCTCGGCACCAAGGTGTGGAGCAAAAGGCAACCTTATTCCAGAGCCCACTGCCGTGGCTGTTGTAGGGCATGTAACCCTCTGCCCCTGCCAATTCTAGCACTCTGGGCTTGCCTCAGCATTCGGGCTCCAGCGCCACTCGTTGCTGGGGGGTGGTTGCCTGCTACAATGGCCACGGGGGGTCACTCCAGAGCAAATCAACTGGCTCTCTGTCCTCCGGACTCCCTGCAACGTTCCCAGCCACTGCTGATCCCAACGTTCCAGGATGCACCAGACTGAACTCAGCCCCCCCCATGCAATACTGCTAGTCCTGGGAACGTTGGCAGTGCCCGGCACAATCAAACCAGGTGCCCAAATCGCTGTCAGTAAGGATGGGAGCTGCATTAGTGTCTGTGGAACGAGTCTGATGGGGCTCAGTTAATGTGCCAGCAGGTAGGTGCCCACAGCACAAAACCACCAGCACAACTAAGCGGAAAGAGCTGAAAGAGAAGGGGACCTGGAGTAGGAGCTCCCGTCTCTTCCAGGTCGGAGGATCAGGCTGCATGCCCTGCTCTGACCATCCTATCGCAGGATTTCATTCTGCAGGGCTGTATCTAATTTTTACCTGGCAAGACACCAGAGTAAATGAAAGAAACATCTGCAGGCTCTGAGGTGGCCTTCCCGGTTATCTCAAAGTCTCTGGCGAAAGCACTCGTGTCCCTGCTTAACCGCAGCTTGAATGTCCTGGAAGGGAAGCGAAAAGGTGAAGAGTGAGTCACAGGACTTCAGGGGTGCTGGTCTGTGACTGGAGCTCTCAGGCGCTACCACAGTACAGATGATCAGTACTAATAACGCTATGCATACAATCTGAAACAAAGCAGAATAGGCAAATGTATTCCCTCAGTTCCTGCAACAAAAGTGAAGGTCCCTACGGTACAGAGCCCCTTGGTTTCCGATTATTATTGGGCTGCAAACCACAGTAACTTTAAGCCAAGCAGGATTTTACCCATATGCATACACTGTCCACAAAGACATGGAATCACGTGACACGACACCCCATATTCATCCTAGTAATATTATATGATATGATTCTGGCATAGCTGGGATGCATTTTGTACAAGATGGGTCATGTCAGGCGTCATTGGAAAAGTTATGATTTGCCGAATATGATTATCCTATTTGTATGTGTGCATCATTTTTGTATCCGAAGTTATGACTATGGGTCTGCATTTCAAACGGGCTTACTCTGGAAAACACCCACAGCCAGCCTTTCAGGTACAACAACGAAGAAGTCAGCCAGTGCTAATGGCTCATCAACAAAGACAATGGGGCTGTGGAACAGCTGAGCCTTCCTGTGAACGTTCGGCCAGCCTGTAAGTTATGGCTGCTATAACTCTTCAAGGGCATGTGGCCCAGACCACATGACTCTGAGCTCCATTCTGGGGTGTCAGTTAGGGTGAAAGTGTGAAAAATCGGGACAGGTGGTGGGGGGTAATAGGCGCCTATACAAGACAAAGCCCCAAATATTGGGATTGTCCCTATAAAATCAGGACATCTGGTCACCCTCGTGTCAGTATTTTTTCACAAACTGGTCTGGCAACCAAGTTTGAAACAAAGGGTTCCTGCCACATGCTAAAGCTATATACGGCAGGGAGTGACATCATCAATTGTTCTTTACTCCCCTGGGGGAGAGGGATAGCTCAGTGGTTTGAGCATTGGCCTGCTAAACTCAGGGTTGTGAGTTCAATCCTTGGGGGGGCCACTTAAGGATCTGGGGCAAAAAATCAGTACTTGGTCCTGCTAGTGAAGGCAGGGGGCTGGACTTGATGACCTTTCAAGGTCCCTTCCAGCTCTATGAGATAGGTATATCTCCATATATTATATTATTAACTGGACACCTAAGAGGAGCGGCAAAAGAAAAGGACTTGGAAGGGGGGGGGTGGGGATCCCCAGCTGCAAAGCAAATGCAACTTGTGCCTTAAGAATCTGCAAGCCTGCTTGTATCATCAGCCAGGGTGAGAATTTGCTAATTCCTACCCTATCTTTCTAGTATCTTAGGCTTAGTTTGCCTTTTTGTTTATTTACTAGGCAATCTGCTTTGATCTGTTTGCTATCACTTAAAATGTATCTTTGTAATTAATAAACTTATTTTATGTTTTAATCTAAACCAGTAGGTTTGGAGTGAAGTTGTGGGAATCTTAGCTCAAGGGGCGGGAGCTGTTGCTTTTCCTCCCCACATTGAGGGAGGGGCGAACTCTATGAGCTTACGCTGTGCAGGTCCCTGTGCGGCGCAAGACGGCATAACTTTGGGTTTATCCTCCAGCCGGCGGTGTGTGGCTGGTCAGAGAGTCTGCAGCAGGGTGCGTCCCTGCCTGGGTGAAGGCTGGTGGAAGTGTCAGACCGGGAGCGGGTCCAGCAGCTTGTCCCCTGGGCTGGTGGGTCAGGGGGGCTCACTGATACCCCAGTTCCAGGTGGCACCCCGGGGGGAACCCGTCACAAACGTACCTCTGATAGGCTTGGAATTCTAGCTGGATGATTTTTTCATGCTCTTCTGTGGCTCTTTTTGCCCGCTGATGCATCCATTCTAAAGCTGCTCTGTCGTAAGTCGCTTTCTCCTGGTACTTTACAAACGGCCTTAAATACTCAACGCTATTGACTAAAAAGGGAGGGAAAAGACATAAAAAAGGAATGCAGGTTTTGAAATGAGTAGGTTTGCATTTGCTCTATTCCTGGAGGAGGAAGAACTGGTCTAGTGGTTAAAGCACAGGGCGGGGAACTCGGGGGGCGTCTGCATTGCAGCTGTGGGCAAATCTCCCAGCCTGGATAGACTGACTTGTGCTAGCTCCGCTCAAACTAGCACACTAAAAATAGCCAGGTGGACATGGCTGCCCGAGTCCAAGCCCACCTGACACCCTGAGTCTGAGCTCAGCTAGCTAGCCTGTGTGGAGCTGCCTCTGCCACCACGTCCACACTGCTCTTTTCAGCCAGCTAACACATGTCCGTCTACCTGGGCTAGACGCCACGCTCCCTTGTGCCGGGTAGACAAACCTTAAGAGGCTTGTGTTCTGTTCCTGGCTCTGCCAGAGATTTCTTGTGCGACTTCGTTGCCTCAGTTTCCCCATTTGTAACAACAGCAGTGCTCGTGAGACTTAAGGGCGACCTAGTCACGTACAGTGTTAGAGCTGGGTGAGACTTAAATAACCCACTTAATAAGCCCTCTCCCAGCCCTGCTCCCTCAACAAAAATCCGCTGGTCATGGATACACCTGACTTGCTGGTTCTCCGCAAACGGCTCATGACTGCAGTCCGTGCAGAAGCAAAACAGTTTTTCCCACACAAAGGCTGCAGTGACCTCGCACAAAGTTTCAGCTTAGGTGTGTGATCCCTGAATGCAATTCTCCCCTTTTCATCCACAAAGTTCCTGCAATACTCTCTCTCCTCAAAGACCCCAGTACGCAGATGGACATGGATACCCCAACACGCACAGGAACCTGCAGTAGCTCTAGATGCTATATAAGTAAAGATGGGGTGGGAAGGTGGCTGGCGGGGGGGCGGGTTGGGGGGGGCAGGGGCATGTTCTTTTTTCGGTTGGGTTAAAGAAAACCAAATCAGGCAAATTTAAATCCAGTTTTTTCCATGTGGCAGGACAATCCTCGGTTTATAATATTAAAATAAACCCGGGGCTAGTGTCAAAAATGGGACTGATTTTTCCTTGCTGAAAAGAGCTGTTTGGAGTTATCAGACCCCCTCATGCACAGGAGCCCCACCCTGCCTGCTCCATGCAGGGGCCTAGACAGGCTGGGAGTGGGAGAAAGTCTCTAGCTAGCTACGGTCCTGACATGGCCCCCATGGCTGTAGTATGTGAGCACGGACAGACCAAGGCCTAGATTCTCAAAGGTATTTAGGCATCTAAGTCCCATTGAAATCAGTCGAAGTTAGGCACCTAAATCCCTTGGACTTGCCCATGGTCACAGGGAGTTTGTGCTGAAGCAGGGACTTGAACCAGGTCTCCTAAGTCATAAACCACTTCATCATCCTTCCTCCCTTCAGCCCCTATGCTGCTTGTTTCGGAGCTGCCGGAGGCTGCTCTGCTCACCAGTCTGGGGAGCAGGAACCACTTCTTTCCAGGACTGTGGAGGAGGATGCAGACTTCACATGGACACGGGGGCTGGTCCCTGCACCTGAGTGCGGAATGGGTGTATAACACTACTGTCCTGGCCTTTGCCTACATGCGCAAGTTACATGGGCTTAAGTAGAGGTGTGGTTTGAAACTGATTTAGCGAAGCCAGTGCAAAGCCCTCTATGGGCTTATTTTGGTTAGGTACGGGTGTAAAGCAAACTGAAGTAAGAGCATCCACACGGGGGTTGGGCTAGTTTAAAAACCGATTGGCGGTAAACCAATGCACCCATTCACCGAGTAACATTCTACAAGCACTTTGCACTGGTGCAAATGACAGCACAGGGGGGCCAGACAATGGAGAATCTGAGTTCAGTCTTAACACTCAGGGCCCTGACAGTGGGCTCCGCCCCTACTTATCTGGTCCGGAGCTTAGGTGAATAGTCCGGACCAAATAGTCCAGGTTTGCAGCATGCCTACAAGAAGTTAACTTGTTCGTCGCCTCTTTATTATTCTTCCCTCCATAACATTTGCTACTAATTTGCTGAAATATTTCCTGCTCTCTCCCTCAGCCCAGCTAGTGAAAAAGGGCTCGGTGACAATCCTCTTGTAGGGAACCAGCTGTTTATTGGCTCTGACTGATTCTCAGATCAAAGGTGCTCCATTTCCTTTCCCCTCAGGAGAGGTCTGATCCTGAGGCCCAGATCCCCAAAGGTGTTTAGGCCCCGAACTCCTGTTGAAACCAGTGGGAATTAAGCATTAACACCAGCAACTGCCCCCAGAGGTGAGTGAAAAGCTCGGGGGTTAACATGGAATGCCAGGAGGCAGGACCTCAGCTGGTGACTTCACTAGGGCTACACCAGTTTTCACAACTGTGGGTCAGGCCCAATATGTTTCAGATCAGGTACTTTTTTCATTATCTACAAAGGATACACTGGAAATCTCTAGGACCTGGCTTGGTTCCTTTGCGAACAGGGCTGCCGGCAGCCCCTCTGCCGTGAGGAAACCACATTTGCAGTCATTCCTCGCTGCACTTCTCAGATATCAAACCACGAGAAAAACGAGCAAAAAAGCTGCCTACCTGAGCCGCCGCTCTGGGCAATGACCAGGCTGCACAGAGCCAGACTAGCAAAGCACCGGGGAGCAGTCATGGCGTTGGCAGAGGTACGTTCCGTTTGAGGTGCGTCAAGCGAAGGGATTCTTCACCCCAGGGTGTAGTTTACAGGGAAATGCATCATCGCTCATGACCCTGCCTGCACGGACTTGCTTAGAAGTGCTGAAGAGTTTGCATTCTAGGGGTGAGATTTTTCCCAAAGCAGGCAGGTGGCAGCCCGCGCTCTGCTCCCATTGACTTCATCCGGAGCAGAGCGAACCTAGCATTGAATTCTCAAAACACCCTTCAGCGTTGGTAGGGTGACCAGACAGCAAGTGTGAAAAATCGGGACGGGGGTGGGGGGTAATAGGAGCCTATATAAGAAAAAGACCCCAAAATCGGGACTGTCCCTATAAAATCGGGACATCTGGTCACCCTAAGCGTTGGGCCTTCATTCAGCAGTATAGGTCTGTCTCCTTTAACGGGAATTAGAATTGCTTTGTTTTCCCATTGGGGCTTTTACATGCTTCAGCCGATTTCACGTGAGAAGAGGTACAGACTGTTGAGAAGCTTGTCCTGCCGTTGCGGAGGCGGCAGCTGGGTTTGCGGAGAGTAACTCAGCAGTACATGTGGCACGTGGCAGCAGCATTCAGTTCATCTGTATTTTTTTGGGTGGTAAATACATTTAAAATACGTCTGGTCTAGATTTCCAAAAGCGATTCGTTGATTTGGGGTGCCCAACTTGAGGCAACCAAAAGGGCCCGTTTTCCAAGCGTGAGTGCTTGGAAGGTATCACACATTTGGCTTCTGAAAAAATGATGTCCCCCCAAATCACTAGAAAAACGTAGGCCAACATAGAATAAGGCAAGGAGACAGTTTGATTATGTATTTAGCATGTTTGTTATGGCAATGCCGGAGGACCAGCTAAGAACAGGGCCTCATGGTGCTAGGCGCTGTACAGTGAGACAGTCCCTGTCCCGAAGTGCTTATAATCTAAATAGAGAAGATAGATTAGGGGGAAAGGATATAAAGAGATTTAAGTGTTGGGCTATTTGCTGCAGTTGTTCAAAACAGCTGCCAGCTCTAACGAGGCTTGATTTCTCAGGATGCAACTGAGTTGGCTGAACCTTTTGGCATTTGGGGCATTGCAGAACATGTTGAATGGTGAGACATTTACACGCACTGGCTTGAATAAGGCCTTATAGGTTATCAAATCCACCATTAAAATGTCACTGATTTGGTACCAAGTGTCACATGGACTCCTGGTGCTATTTCGAAAAGGGATGAGCGTCGTATACATTGTTTGCAGTGTTGTTCTAGCCAGTTGGTCCCAGGATATTAGAGAAACAAGGTGGGTGAGATCCAGAAGACCCTGTAGCTCGAAAGTTCGTCTCTTTCAGCAACAGCAAAAAATATTGCCTCACCTACCTTGTGTGTATACGGTCTAATATGGCCACCTAATGGAATCAGGGAGAAATGCAACTTGTCTTCTGTAACCCCTCGGAGAAAAATCGACACTGAGCTTTCATCTTGAATTTAATTCCTGTTTTCAGATGCAGCAAACCCCACAATAGGGTTAGAAACGGCAGTGCCTTTTTGGAGGTTTGCTCTACGATCTAATTCACCTTGGAATGCACCTGAGACTGCAAACATTTATGGTTCTTTTCTGCCTGAACAGCGTAATAATAAAACCAACCAACCAACAGAAACAATTTAGAGTAAGTCGATTTTATTGTGCTCAGTATCCATTCCCCGGTTTGGGATAAACGACGTCAACTTACTTGCCTGAGGGAATCTGAACTGTATCAATTACTAGATACAGAAGGATGCTTCTCATCTTTAGCTGTAGGACTTAACACCCAAAGTGCTACACGGTAATAACACCCATCTCCTGATAGTACTTTTCAGCAGTAGATCGCAACGTGTTTCCCTAAGGAGGTATCACTAGCTTGTTCTCAAAACCCTTTAATGATGGGGATTCCACAACCTCCCTGGTCCAGAGCTCTACCAAGAGCCAGTAGCCCACCAGTCATCAATCATTGTGAAATGTTTGTACCGCTAATATTCAAGGAATTATGTGTCTATACTGAAAATTATGGTCTTAAGGCAGGTAACCAGGTGACTTGTCTTGGACAGGTTCCTTTCAGGCAAGGGGTAAAAGCTGCTTATCTCCCTGTCTGGTCATTGTGTGTCTCACCTTGTAGGCCTATTTGCAAACTGAGCCAGATTAATAGATTGCAAAATCTACACACAGGAAAAAACAATGGGGTGTGAGGGTGGGGGAACATATTGTTCTCATCTATCTAGGGGTGCAAACAGGCATCCAGGATCTTTCACCAAGGAGGCAAGCTGACAGCACAACTGGATGGAAGATCACAGCCAAGCCTGGCTGTAAAACATTGGAAGGACTGTGGGTGAGCATTGTCCGGCAAGTCTAGCCTCTAGAATGCACGTTGATTTTATTTTCTACATAACCATTTGTCCCCAATCACTTGAATCTCTGTACATCATTACATAAACTGTAAACACGGCTAAGGACTGCACCGAAGCCGTGAATACTCTACAGTGAGTTTCCAGCAACACAGGGGCTGGATGCTCAGGGACGTGCTTGGAGGTGCCAACCTGTAGAGAGCATACGGCCTGCATAGGTCCAGAGGGGAGCTTTTGGGTTGCCAGGGCTGGTGAGTCCGGGAGCTGAGCCCTGTCGTGCACAGACAAGACTTCCCCCCAGCTAAGGGCAGGTGGCAGAGAGGTGCATCACAACCCTAGGTACCTCCAGGAGGCATCACAGGAACTCCTGTGAGGGAGGGGGCCCACAGACAGGGAAGGGTCAGCAAGCAGGCTGGTTGGAGTGGGGAGTACTGATGAAGATACACTGGGGCGAGAGGGCTCCATAAAAGGCACTGGGACTTGGGGCAGAGGGTCATGAACAGAGGGCTGAGGACAAAGCAGGAGTCGTCGTCACAGGGTATATGGGAGGAGGGAAGGGACCCAGGGGAGACAGGGCTGGCCAGGCTTTGCAGGGAAATGGTGACAGTGGGGTGGGTGTTGGTTTCCCCAGCCGAGCAGAGCGTAGGGTCCTGAGACCACACAGTGGGTTGCCCCCTGGGGCAAATGCCTGATTCCCAGTTTTGGGCAGTCGTCAGCGTAACTGTGATGTGACTCATCCATGCACTGCAGTATCCTCTTGTATCTGTCCTACAACTCATACTTACAGTGCACGCAATGACGGATCCTCATGGTGTCTGGCTCCCAGGCCCTTCACTACCTTGGGAATGTGGAGTGGCACCTGCCACCCCCACGTTGTGGGAGCAAGGACACCCAAACTTCCCTGCCTTATGGCTCCCACTCTCTTCTGCCCCTTTCAGTTTCTCTCCTTTATATGGCCCAGGTGCCTTCTCTTAAGCCCAGCTGGGAGGCAGCTGACAAGTCCCAAGTGGACTGGACCCTGGCCAGTCACCCTGTAATTAGGTGTTTGCAGCAGACGGGTTACTCTTCTGGCCACCAAAAATGTAAAAAAACAAAACAAAAAAAGCCTCTAAATGTGTTAAGCTGAAGAGGCTTTTGCATGCAAGAGACACAAATACTACTGTGCCTGCACCAGAGTTCAGGAGGGATGCAGAAGCAGCCTGAGAGCGACCTCAGAGATCAGAAGGGGCAGGGAGTGAACCCAGCATGCAGAGCCCAGCTCCTGGGCCAGGCAGACAGCTACTCTCATGGAGACCTCCTGGAGAGATGAGAGTGGCTGGGCCCAGGAGGATGGGGGCTACCAGGCCACACATGGACCCAGCAGTCACCCATCCTCAGCTTGTAACTGAGCTGTACATATAGTAGCCTCCAACTTTTAAACCCACCCAACCCACTCTTTCAGCCAGCCAGCCAATCGCAAGGGCATGATGTGTAACACCACAGGGTTACCAAGGTAAGGGGGCAGGGCCATCCCCCACCTCATAAGCAATTTCCCAGGTTGTGCTGGGATGAGGTTGTGATTAGGATGGTAACCACTGCACAGAATGCATTGGAACCCACGATCTGGCCATCTAGGTAGGGAGAAGGGTGAAAATAAGCAGATAGTAAAGTTTCCATCTGTCCGAGTTATGTCAGGGATTATTAATGGCGCAGAAGGAAATTGGTATTAATTTTAAAAGAAATTTTAATCCTCCCGAGTCATCTTATGAAACCCAACTCCCTCCCCACCCAGGTGCTCCTGGCGCTTTCAATCCAGTGCTTGCAATCCCCTTCATTACCCCAGAACAAGGAGCAATGGTCTCAAGTTGCAGTGGGGGAGGTCTAGGTTGGATATTAGGAAACACTATTTCACTAGGAGGGTGGTGAAGCACTGGAATGCGTTACCTAGGGAGGTGGTGGAGTCTCCTTCCTTGGAGGTTTTTAAGGCCCGGCTTGACAAAGCCCTGGCTGGGATGATTTAGTTGGGAATTGGTCCTGCTTTGAGCAGGGGGTTGGACTAGATGACCTCCTGAGGTCCCTTCCAACCCTGATATTCTATGATTCTATGTTCCGATTTGCAGCAGCTGCTAAGCGCTAGGTTGATTTCCTCAGATTTCTGATCTGCTCTGCACACTCCGGTGGATCAAAGCAAGTTCGATATAACGCAGTTTCACCTATAACGCGGTAAGATTTTTTTGGCTCCCGAGGACAGCGTTATATCGGGGTAGAGGTGTAGTTGTATTGAGGTTGATGTGCGGCCATAACCTCATAGCATAGATGCAGCCTACCCCCGTGGAAGGGGGGTTACTGGTGATGTAGGAACATCTCCCTAAACAAAAGTTTGTTTCTACTGAGGAAACCTTTGTCCAGCGACATAGCTGCACCTACACTGGGGGTGAGGTCATCATAGCTCTGTCAGTCAAGGTGTGTTCTGTTCACCCCTCTGACCTCCATAGCTATGGTGACCTAACTTTTAAGTGTAGACCAACCCATAAGAATAACGATCCTCTGCCTTGCTTGGGGGCACCACTCAGTGTTCCCTGTGTGGACACACACTATCCCAGAAGAAAAGTGAGTTCATTCCAGTAAAATTATTCACAAGTGAACTTTGAGAGACCTAGTGGGAAATACAAACGCTGGACACAAATCTCTGCCTGTTTCCTCATCACTCCAAGAGCCTTACGGGATTTGGTCAGTGTCTTTTCTGTGTTCCTGGACCCTCTTCTCTTTCTTCTCCATCTAGCCTGTTTCTCTGTCCCTAAAATGGCTGGTAAGAGAATCCTCCTTTTAAAGTTGCAGTCCCCTTTGTCAGGTGACCTCCTGGTCAAATTCTAACTCTGGCATTTGCAGTGCCATTGGGACAGAAGACAGGTAACTGTAAACTGGTTTTATTTATGGAAAATGGAATGCTTCATCGACTAACATTTTAAATGGGGTATGAACAACACATTACAAAAACAAAGGCGTTCACATTGTAGTGAGCTATATAATGTGGCAGCAGCTTAAAAAAATGACACATTGATGGTAACCCATCGGTTACAATTAATGGGAACCCTGGGTAAGAGAGAATTCACCTCTGTTGCCATCTCACATTAAAAAATTAAAACACATTCAGTAGCGACGGTTGAAACGGGGGTCACTGGGTCTGTTTGCTCTCTCCTGGCCTGCAAATCCTTCCCCTTGAATCCCTCCGCCATGCACCATCTGGCCTTGGCCGCCACTCTGCATGAAGCCTCCACGCCTACAAAGAGATTCACACACTAAGTTTTCTTCAAAGCGTTTAAGTTTTCACAGCAACCTCGATGATCAAATTGATACAATTGGTGCCATTTGCATTTCTTGTATGATTTTCGCTCAGTAAGATGCACCAGGTAAAAATCATGGGAATATTTATTACTCACTGACATTGTATCAATGACAAATCACAAACGTTCTTGAATTATTTTACGTTGCATAACTCCAAATAACTTTTGTTCTCTCACAAAAGATTCTGCTGAATAATTTAAACATGCAAAGGAATGACTGTTACAAAGGGAAGGGAATGGGAATAAAAGGTACAAACCCCAATTATCCTTGATAAAGCTGCTTACCCTGACAGGCCTCCCCGATGCACTGCATGGCCTGGCCTGCCTCTACCACCACCTAGAATTAAAAAGAATGTTTCAAGCATTCCCTTTATTATTCCCCCTATTCCAGTTTTGCTTTCTTTATGCTAATAATGCTCTATGTTTACCAGTAGAAGTCTAGCAGCAATTAGCAATAAAGCAGTAAGTGTACCTTGCCATCTCTCATGATCCCGTCCCATCATTCCTCCATCTGCACTGCCCTGCCATGAACGATCTTTATGTCCCTCAAACTTTCGACCATGATCTCCCCAATCACGTCCATCTCTGGAAGGAAAGAAAGGAAGAAAAATCTTTAGGTATGTTTCTTACCAGTTTCATAGCATGCAGTGAAGCCAAACGTAACATCTCATTCATAAACATATTAGTATCATTTACCAAGATACAAGCTTACCAATCCTGAATCTACAATGTTCAGCTGTTTAACCATACCTCAGTAATAAAGTTGCTGAACAATCCACCTAATGTAACAAATGAGGAAATAGGATTTCCTTAATCCTCTTTATGCAACAGGGTATATTTGATGCACAATGACTTCTTCTCCGAGTATCCAGGCTGGCCATTCTGACCAACCCACTAATCAAAATTCAATCTGAGAACAATGTATATTGTCATGTTCTGCAGAGTGGTTTATTCAGAGGAAATAGTATCTAATTTTAAAGTTAACAAAATGTTCAGCTTTGGAAGTGTTTTTACTGGGTTGTTTTCCTGAAGGGAGTTAAATGCTCTTCCAGGCTGGTCCCTGCCACTTCAACTGAAAATCAGAGGTAAAACCACACTGTGGAACTGACAAATGTGAATAGACACAGAAGTAACAAACAGTAAATCTTAATATTGCGATAAAAGGAAGATTAATGGAGTAATTTCACTGAATACCTGTGAGTGCTTCAGTTATACAGTTGGAAAATCTTAATTCATGCTGAGACTGGCATGATGGTTAAACAAGAACTGTCTGGGATTCCAGGTTTGTCCCATATTGGGTTTTCCATTAAGATTCTGGCTTCTCTTCCATTTAACAGTCTCAAATTCAGTCCACTAACTAAAAGTTACTCACTCTTCAAAGAATTTCAGGAGCACCAGGGTCATAATCAAATTTGACCCTTAGAAGAGGAAGCCTTACAAGAGATCATAGGCAAAGCACAGCAACTCCTTACTACAGAGCTCCATGATGCCCAGGGGCGCTACATGTGTAAATCCATTGCACAGCCAGGAGAGAACAGACCCTCAGTGAAACTATTGGAGAGAGGATTTACTCGGGTAAAACCGGTTCCCTACTATCACCCTTCAAAAAGTTCATCTGAAGTTTCAAAGAAGCGTGACCATTGCAAGTGCTGGTGAAAGACTGCCCTCATTTCCACATACTAACCGAGACTGTGCAGGAATCCCTCTCCCTTCACTCATTCTTCTGTCAGACCCATAGCCACCCCAACTGTCCCGTGAGTCTCGTGAATGACGATCTGGTCCTCCGTGGCGCTCATCTGCATAATGCTGAAAGATGAAGGGTACACGTTGGAATGCTGTAACCTGATCCTCAATTTGGTAAGAGCTGGTCAATAGAATTTACCCAATTCAATAACCTATCCATCAGTACAGGGCACGTTAGGATCGCAAGATTTCAGAAAGCCCATCTAGGAATGTCACCACTAGAGCAAAAATTTTCCTCTAAACAACTTCAAAACTTTTTTGCTAATTTCATTTTGGTCTAGTTTAATCTGAAAGTTACTGTGTGAAATTAATTTCTTCCAATGACTTCCTTACTCACTTTTACCTCTATGTTGTGCCTTTGCATTTTCTATGCACCCTTTTGGTACACTTTACCATACTGAGACACTCACTAGTTGTGTTTATAGTGCCAGAGGAATTACCTCTGATGTATTTGTGTACCAGTAAATAGAACAAGCGATCAGATTACTCAAGTGTTTTCATTTTTACCTATTTAAAAAAGAAATTAAATTTTATAATGCATACGTTTTCCTTTCCTTATCTGCATCTCTTACACTAGTTCACTATAAATTAATCTGACATTCAGTATAGGAAATCAGTTTATAAAAATTAAGCTACTCTAGGCCAATATACCCAATACAACTCACCTGCCCATCGCGATCTCCCATCACTGTTCTTGATCCTTCTCTCCTGAAAAGGAGCAATTGGAATCAGAATCTTGCAATAACATTATTAAACTGTAACGTATACGAAGTATTTAGGGCTGTATTTTCACAGCTGCTGAGCACAGGTTTCTGCTGGAATTGTAGACTCTCAATCTTTACAAAGTATCAAATTTCACCTGCACATATGGAAACTGTGAAACATTCTGATCAGTTTAAAAACCTAGTCAGTCTCAACAGAAGGTAAATAGAATATTCATTGTAGAGAGACATTTATCTTGTCTACATGTTAGTGTGAGCTTTTCAAACATTTGGCAACTTTCTGACTTGCAGCACTGGGAATATATAAATATGAAAGAAACCAATTAGTCATGGGAAAAAAGTGCCGGGTGCTCACAATGCTGTGTCAGGGACTTTATGAGTCCTATTGCAGTAAATTTTGCTTGTAATGCTATTTCCCACATTTTGAACAAATTTGTTGGAAGCTTTTAGTTGATGACACAGTACAGTCAAACACCTTGTTTTGTAAGGTTTCTTCTGGTTACACAGGTTTCACAAGTAAACCCCATAGACACTTACAAACTTCAGCCTGGAACAAGAATAGACAAGCTCTGAGGTCCTTTTTTAAAAAAAACCAACAGTATTTATCAAACAAATAGAGAAAAATGCCATACTAAATATACTATTGCCTTTACCTGATTTCAGGCAATGCAGGAAAACAAAACACTAACCTGTCCATAGAATGGTCTTGGTATCGGCCACGATCCCTGTGGTCATAATCATGGAATCGATCTTGGCGGCTAAAATCAGAATGGTATCTGTCATCCATCGCCATTCGCTTTGCCTCTGGCCAGTAGGAGTCATCTCGCCTATAATAAAGTAGAGATTTAATACAATATTGTAGTCCAGATAGAATCATCTTTCTGTTTCGTTCTCTTCATCTCTTGTCTCATTTAATTACTACCTTTTTTTAAAGATAAGCATAATTGTTTACAGGATAAGATATTTTCTTACAGAAGAGGAGAGGTGACAGATATGAGAAAGGAATACAGCAGAGCTGAGGCAGTACAAGTTATGAGTTACAGTACGTGTACACAGAATTACAAAAATTATATGAATTACACTGTTAATCAGTTCCGTCCTTGTTTCTTTGAATCTAAATTAAGGAAATACATTATTCCATTTCTATTCTGTGATATATCTGAACAGTTAATAATTAGATTTGATTATTAAAATCTCATCTGCCAAAACAGTATCTGAGTTTCAGAAAAAAGACTGCTTTGAGTTAACCTATATCAATCTTTACCTTATTGTGCATGTGCTGAAACAAGAGAAGAAATATTTCCTTCTATCTGCATTTGTTTTAAGATTTTCTACAGTAATTTGTCCATCTGTCACAAGGCCTGTCTATATGAACTATTAGTGCAGGGCACGCTGGGATGTAAATCTACCTTGTACTAGCCTGCCATGCACTAACTGTGTAGACTCTGATGCTGTGCACTAAAAGTTCCCTACTGTGCTTTGATCTACCTGTCTTCAGTACACCCGGAAACTTTTAGTGGTCAGCAGCAAGGTCCAGAGACAGTTGGTGCACGGCAAGCTAGCACAAGGTAGCTTTACATCCCAGCGTGCCACACACAATCCCTCAGTCAACTTTTCCCTGACGGCCTCTTAAAACAGACTGCTTGAACTCCAGTCAAAATGAGATTCCTATCAGCAACAGAGGGAGAAAGATAGATCGAAGTAGGTTTTTTGAAATTACATGGATCTTCTAATCCATGTAGGGATTTAGGGGAATTTACTATATTTTGAGTTTTCTCAATTCAGAGTGAACTGTTATAGGTAACTCTATGAAGAGTTTAAAGTGTTTAAGAATGGTTACTGACTGAACTGTTTAATAGTGACAAGCACATTTTTGCATGTAATCTAGTGGAGCATTTGACAGAAAAGCCCATCAATGACTGTCCGCCTACGTAGTTCTCTCCGTGGTTTGGGACTTCCAGAGAGAATCTAAGGACTGCTAGCTTTTCTACTTGCATCAACAAACGGGAAATCATTAACTCACTGTATTTGGAGTTTTTACCTCCCATCTATGTCATATGGTCTTCTCAGTGCCGATCGCCGTTCCTGTTCATAGCGAAGTTGTTCATGCTGACGACGCAGCTCCTCTCTCTCTCGCTGTATGCGATCCTGTTCTCGTCTCCTTTCATGTTCTATGTGCATCCGCTCTCGCTCCAGGCGCTCTCTTTCCATCCGCTCTCGCTCCAGGCGCTCTCGTTCAATCTGTAGGCGCTCTCGAGCGATCTCAAGCCTGTCTCTTTCTTCTCGTTCCCGTATGGTTTGCAAATGCTGCTGTCTCTCCCGACGCTCACGGGTGCTATATAAACAGCAAGGTAAAAGGTGTAAAGATTTAACCCTTCAATGCTGAAAATGAATTACAAAGCAAAAATAGGAACTGCAATAATCCTAGATTTGTGTTGGGGGTTCCCTCTAACAGGCTACGGGGTATTCAGCACTGAGGATGGCTGCTCACCTGTAACTGGAGTTCAATTATATCACCGCCACAGTAGCATGCACATCCTCACAGATCTGAACATTAGGTGCGAGGTCAAGGGACCATGATCCTAAATGCCCTAAATTCATTCCTATTACTCAAAATATCATCCAAGGACTGTGAAGAAGCAGGAAAGGAGGGTGGGTTAGTGTGAATCTGCAAAGGCTAAGAACTGAGTAACCTCTCTTCCCATCAAGAACTACCTTGGAATATCCACTGTTAAGAGGGCTGAAAACTGAATATAGAGTCTAATCTATTTAGATCTATGAACAGATACAGATTCATCCAACAAAAACAAAAACAAAAAAATACTAAAAACCATGTTGAAGTCTTATGAAAGGGGTTGGGGTTTTTTTTTTACCCTACCCAGATTTAGCTTTCCCTAGATAAGCTGTGAAATTTTGCAAAGGATGGGAAATGGATGCACTGATTAAGATGGAGTAAAGATCAAGGAATTTAGAATGTGGACACAGTACTACCTTTATCCTTTTATAGAACACTATGAAAGGAGTATCAGAAATAAATAAGCATCTGCACTAGGTCCCTCTCTGAGCTGAAAGGACACAGAGAATGCAGCTTTGAGGGACTGTTGGTAAACCATCATTTATATTTCTATACATAGAATCATAGGACTGGAAGGGACCTCAAGAGGTCATCTAGTCCAGTGCCCCGCACTCACGGCAGGACTAGGTATTATCTAGACCATTCCTGACAGGTGTTTGTCCAACCTGCTCTTAAATATCTCTAATGATGGAGATTCCACAACCTCCCTAGGCAATTTATTTCAGTGCTTAACCACTCTGACAGTTAGGAAGTTTTTCCTAATGTCCAGCCTAAACTTCCCTTGCTGCAATTTAAGCCCAACTTTGCATACATGCGTAACCAGCTTTTTTAAAATTTCGAATTACTTGCAAACTTTGAATGGTCTGACAAGGTTAGTTACCTAAAAGGGAGCTAAGATTCACGCTGCTAGATGGAAAGAGTCTGGATGAAAATCTGCCCCTGATTTTGAGACAGAATCTTCCTCTTAGGCACTTGCCTGAAAGCACTGAATTGGGTGGGATGGAATTGTTTTGGGGGATTTTCCTCTCTCTTGCCTGATCATGTGTGTGCCTGGAGCCAAGCAGCAGAGAATACTTAACATTACTTAAACCTATGTACAAAATGGAAAAGGCAGAGGATGACAATTTGAGCTAGGTTTTCACATATAGCTCAAATTGTCACCTCTGACTTTTCCATTTTGTACATTTTTTCTGTTTTCACATATGTTCAGATCCAAAGAGGGTACATGAATAACCTCAACAATCAGTGCTTTGCAGTCTCTTCTTGGGCTTGTGGCCTCCTGATGTGTGACCTGACAGTGGGCATCTACATGGGCAATGCTTAATTGAATAAAAAAACTATAGTTCATATACCAATGATAAAAGGACTAGGTGCCCTTTAGCTTTAGTGAGAAGTCAGTCACCAAAGTTCTAAAAAGAAAAAAAAAATTCCAAACAACTTTGCCATTGAACTTACCGGCGTTGTTCTGCCTCTCTAATTTTTCGCTGTGCTTTGATTTTGTCGAATGGCACAATACCTTGTCTCTCTTTGCTCTCTGATTTGCGGTCCTGGCTCTTAACGCTCTATAGTAAATATAAAAGTTGATAAAGGCTTACTGGAGTGCATTTCTAAGAACACAATTATGATAACAGATCAAACAATATTCAAAATCCCTTCCTTTCACAAATGGTATGTCTGAGAGCTTAGTCTCTGCATGAATTTTTTTAACGTATTTATTCCTTTTATAAGTGCAGACAAAACTCACAAAAGAAACATGTCTTAGCTTGAGTGCAATGCTGGAGTTTTGTGATGTCAGCCATTTAAAAGCTATTTTACTAATGGGAATTTTGAACCCAAAAAAATTAAACTTACTCTCTCTTTTGATGTAGTTGAAGTTTTCACGCTAATAACAGGTTCTCCTTTGGATTTGTCCATTACTACTATCCTCTCTGCTCCCTTACTTCCTACACAAACCACAACAAAAGGAGATTACATAATATAATGGGAGCTTTGACTTTCAATGGCATAAGTCCTCAAAACGTGAACATTTTTAACATTAACCGACTTTTCAAAATGCTGTTTCACAGAAGTGACTTCTGCAATTTGTACCCATAACATAAAGTAACATTTTTAGTTTATCTTTGCTACTTTACAAACTGAGTTACACCAGGGGAAGATCCCTTGTCAGACTTTTAGATGCTACTTGATATTAAAGAGATATCAAAGTGATCAGGTACATAGTGAATACATTTTTATACAACTGTTTCAATTTCTAAAACCAACAGATACTAAATATGAAATGCACTTGTCAGCATAACCTGAATCATTCAATAATGATTGTTATAACAAAGAAACAGAATCCATAAACAAGATACAAGTTTTATAATTTTGGCAGTTTCCATCAGATACTAGTTATGGGTAAGTTTTACTTACTGTTTAGTTTACTACTAAGTTATATTTGATTAAATTACCCACCCTGTGTGTTCACAAATATATCAGGCATGGAGACATAAGAGAAGTTGAAATAGAAAAACAAAATCCTATGTTTTCTCATTCTACCCAGCATTTACTACATAACTAGGGCGATGTAAAAGTCCTGTGTGACATTTTTTGACTACACATCCTATTTCTAATTGCATTCACTTGAAGTATCCTAACATATATAGCAAATAGTGCTTGTTTCTAAGCTTCCACCCTAAAAATGGACCTGATAGACATCAAGGCTAATAATAACATAGGTAGCTGTGTAACTGTGACTATTTCACATATGTGCATGTAATACTCCATTTTTCAAATGATCAGTTCCACAAAGTCTTGACAGAACAGCAGCAGCATGTCATCACCCAAAATTATGCACAACAACTCTGTTTAATATGATGACTAAAACTTAGTCAGCTACAGCAATTTTTAAAAAAGTACTATCCTATCTTCCATCTTACAATCCCAAAAGATTTTACAAAACAATGAAATCATTTGGTTTGGGAAGACACAATTGTAAGCATCCACACGAATCATGCCTATACTCTATAACAAAACAGCAGTTAAATTACCTGATTTTGTAGTCTTCAGTTGATCTGATGACCCAGACTTCAGCTCATCTTTATCCTTCTCTTCTTTTTCATCTTTTCCTTCTGCTTTCTTAGCATCATCTTGTTGGTCAGTCTTCTCATCCTTTTTAACACTGCCAGACCTATAGAAAATAAACTGATTTAAAACTGAAGGAAAAAACTCAACACCACATTGACAAAGAATGATATGAATGTGCAGAAAGTCTGAGATAAAAGCAGCTTGATATAAATGTCCTTTTGCATATAAGGCATTGGCTTAAGTCTCTGGAAGAGATGCACATTATGTTCAATGGCACTGATACTGAAGATGCTAATTCCTCTGTTGGCATGAAGTGAAAAAGATCAGAACCTACTGTACAGCTTCAAAGAAGTTTTGGCCTAGCATAAGATCAGGATAACTGAACTATACACAATAGGAAAACACACACTATGGTGTGCCTAATGCCAGAGAAGATTCCTGAGAGAAAACATGGCAACCAACGTCAAACTAGTAGGGTTTTTGTAGCATGGCTGCTGAACCCAACAAAACTGACACTATACAGTAGGTGGGCAAAGCCTCTCATAAAATTAAGTTTCCAGAGGTGAGGGCTAAATTAAACTAAGCCAAAAACTAGTTATCAAACAGCATTTGACAAGAAAGTTATGCTTCAAGAAAACATTTAAAGCAGAGGACTTATCTGAACCCTTCTGGCTACTCTAAGTATTCCTAAAATGAAAAGCAGTGTGGCACTGACAAGAACAAATGGTGGGAACAGAATCTTGAACATCTGCTCTCCAACTGTTGGTTATCACAGTAGCACTAGGTAGCCCTGTTCCATGAGAGAATCTCTCATGTGTAAAAAGCTCTAGTACGGGAACAGACTAAAGAACAGATCAGAACTCTGGAGTGGCGCTCTTTATTGGTTTATGATATTGACGTGTAGCAGGCTTTATTGCAGGCTGCCATAAGAAGATCTAGATATACCAAAAAGCCTATGACTGAGAAAACATGGGTCTTATATATGCCTAACCAGGCATGCAATTGAAATATCTGCACTTCACTCACTGTTAACTTTTATAATAGTATATTTGGTAATAAAGATCAGAAAGAACAGTCATTACGATAAAACATCAGAGAGCCAAAAAAAAAAAACAAACAACAAAAAAACCTGAACTGGAAAATGGAACTGAGAAATGCAACTGAGGTAGGGAGTAAGGTTCCAAGTGCATACAAGGGAAGTTAGCATTCAAGGAAAATAACCAATTTCAGAGATTTCTCCACCCCCAACAATAATCAGGATACTTCAAAGTCTACACAGGAAAGTCAGGGTGGAGATCTTTTAATGAAATTCAATCAGGGATTTATGTCTTCAGTGTTTTTTTAACTCATTTTTACTGTTTTTTTTTTTTTTTTTTTTGTTGCTATTTAAGCCTTATTAGTTCCTAGATAATCAGATACAGATTTGATTTGTGACTGCAAACGTGACCAGAAATGTGACAATGAAACACAAATATTGCTTCCATTCATATTCCTATTTTTGCATGCATCACTCCAGACCTCTTTGTGTATTCACTTTGCTCACTTAACACAGCTTTGTTTTTCCAGACAAAGCAGAAAATACCCCAAAACAATCAAACTATTTTTCAGATATAGAATCTATAAAATGATACCTCTCACTGACAACTGTCTCCTTCTTCACTTCACTCTCTTTTTTCTCTGTAGGTTTTTTCCCAGCAGGTTCATTTTTTGCCTGAAATTATATTTGACAAACACCAGTTGAAACATTTCAGTAATTTAGGAATTCTTAGATGGGGTTATTCTATCTTTTGTTGAGAATTATCACTTACTTTTTCTACAGAAATTATTTTCCCATGTAACTCTGTTTTGTGAAGGTGTGTAATACATTTTGTTGCCTCCTCAGCTGTAGACATTGTAACAAACCCATAGCAGCGAGAACCAGGACTACGAGCATTGGTCACCACTTTTGCACCAACCACCTTAAGGAGGACAATTATAGTGTCACTCTAATATAAGTACACAACACACACATACACAGCCCATTTATAACCTTAAAATATTAGCTTCTTTCTCCCCCACCTCTTTTACCTACTCTAATGCAGCCTATCATACCTGGAACATCTGTTTTTAAGTGACAAACAACTATGAAAACAATATCTTTTGGAACCAAGCATTGTAAGTGCAATGTTGCAAAAGTTCAACTGGTGAAAAGCAGACAATGTGAAATCTATTTATAAGAAATCCTCTAAAATCAATTAGCTCTTCTGTGCATCACCACCATCATTTTGATGAATGGCAACAAGAAGAACAACGGTCAAGGGCAAGTGTAATTTCCACCCGTGTTGATACTAGTTCAACAATCTCCTAGGATGAGTCCCAATGTCAATATCAAAAATGTAACTTTTCAGTCATTGGTAGTCGTATGCACAAAATATTAACTAATTTTTTTCAAATACAATTCAGTTTGAGAGACGGGAAGCACTCACCAAAAATACGATTTTAAAAAGCCTACTTATATGCAATTTTCAAGTACGCTACAGAAGACCGGGAAGAAAATGTTGAAACAGCACGTATAGATAAGTATTTCCATAAAAGCTCTTTTTATGCAGATAAAGTCTATACAGCACATTTTATACTGGGGGAATAAATCAGAAATTCACATAGGCTTCCCTTTTTAAAGTGCAGCTGAAGGCGGAATATGCTTTTAACAAACACGTAATTTACCGTAGATGTACTTTTGCCTCTTGTAAGTTTAACTTTCTCCATAATTAACATTCCAAAGAAGAACGTGGATTCTTTTGTTTGAATTACAGTCACTGCTGTCAGATTATTCAGGCAAATACAAAGACAGCTGTCACTGGTAGTTTGGATTCACATTTGTGTCATTTCTCTAGAATCATCTCCTCCCAGATCATCAGATGAAATTTTGGATTAAACTAAGCAAAATGAGTACACCTTATTTTAATAATGTAGTTTGACATAGTTAATTTTCTTGGCATGAAATGCAATAACCACATGCAATTCAAACAAATCCCCGGATGTGCTGAACTTAATTCATTTGATTTAATATAAGATCACAATATATTAAGTTTTGCTTTTTCTCAAGTTAAATTTGCGGAAAGCCATTGCCACCGCTTGCAGTGGGGACAGTATTTAAGCATTATCATCTGACAATGTCGTTTTAAAGTACGCTACTGAACCTCTGAGAAAATACTTAAATATTCCCTCATGTATGAGGGAAGTTACTAATTTTGGCATCCATCATCTATTAAATCAGCCCTTCCAATTTTCCTCTTAACAGGGGTTACGGGATTTAATTCAGCACACAATTAACAGCAGCATACAAAACCTTTTTTCAGGTGTTAAAGCCATTAGCCTAAATTGATTCAAACTAGGATCTGGAGAGGAAAGGATATTTTTTGTATTGGGTGAGGGACAAAATACAAAAGCTTAAATGGCTTAGATTAGTACATCTTATTTGCTGTGTGTGCACCAAGAATATTTTTGACAATTTACACTTCCAATTACCTGTACTTCATCTGTGGTACAGGTATTCCATTAAAATACTTTAAATAGCAAACACCAAGAGAAGAAATATCGTTAGCTAGTTTGGGGTAAAAGGATCAAAAACCTTACCTTTCCGTATTTGCTAAAAAGATTCTTCAAGTCTGTAGCTCTAGTAGTGGAGGCAAGTCCACTCACCCAAAAGTTTCTACCAGAACTGCTACTAGCACGACCTAATTCAAAAAGAAAACTCATTATTTCACCATAATTAAAAAAAGCAATTCCAGTTCACATTCTTTAGTCACAGGTCAACTGAAATACACTGTAAAATTTACCTTCACTGATTGACATTCTTGAAAATGATTAGTACCTTTAAGATCGAAGTATATAGTACATTACTTTACAAACACTCACACTCCACTAAATAGAATGGTTACTCACCTTAGATAACTGTGGTTCTTAAGAGATGTTTTGTCCATGTGGATCCCACTTATGGCACAAATATTCCTCATGCGTGAGAGACTGGAATTTTTGACCATTCAATCTAGACTCCTAAGTGCCTAAATCCCTTTAGAAAATGAGATTTAGGCTCATAAATTAGTTAGGTGTTGTGGCGCTGAGTGCAGCAAAACCTAAATACCTTTAAAAATATGGGCCTACGTGTCTTAGGAACCTCAGTGACTTGAAAAAAATGGATTTTAGGTATTTCTAAGGTAAAATTTTCAATCACCTAATCCAGGGTATAATGGCTGTTAAAGGTATGGGTTGAGCTCCAAGTGGCAGCCTTGCAGATTTGATATAGGAAAACTTCTTAGGCATCCTGAAAAGGGTGTCTCGCTTTAGTTGTGTGGGCCTTGAGGCCCAACGGAGGGGGCCTATCTACTCATGGGTAACAAATTGCAATGCACTGAGTGACCCACTTGGATCCATCCACATAAGCATAGCCCTGAAAAACAGGTTCTACTAGCTGTTGAAATGCTTTACTGGCTTCCACTTGAGCTGTATTCTGCACACAGATCTTCCAGCTGGCAACTCTGCCTTGCAAAATCCCTATACAGGTGTGGGTCTACTCTGCTCTGATTACCTGATGTGCTGTCAATGCATTAAATTGGGCTTGGGAGAGTTTTCAGCCACCTATGAAATGTCCTTGCTGTCCATAATTGAAACATGTATTTTTATCAATCCTAGTACCACTCGCTTACCGATTTCCTTAGGCTTCTGAGTGGTCAAATGTCCTCCTTAACTGGGTGGAGCAGATCTTGATCTAGCTATCTGCAATTGAACCAACAGTTGCTCAGTTTGGAGATATTTCTCTTTCAGTCTCTTAGAACTGCTCTAATATTCCTTTCAGTTCCTTCACCAAATGCAGGCTAGCTTTAAAAATTTTATTAAGATGATGTTAAAAAAAAAGTGAACAGAGTTTGAGGATAGAAGTTTCTGGTTATCAGGGAATAACGTACAGATTATCGAGGGTGCAAAGTCTGGTTTAAGATCAGGTGGCATAAGGAATACATAATCGGCAGTATCCCCGATTGGGGGTAAAAGGTTGATGGGTCAAAGTACAGGCATTGAGATATGAGGGTATGAAGTTCATATACTAAAGCCCTTCTCTTCTCTTGACAAAGTTCTCTTTTCCAAATCAGGTTCTCACTTCCAACAAGAGTTGTGCACTGGAAATGTTTCTCTGTCAACCATCTGGACTAAAACCCTTGTGATCCTCAGTGTGGTTAGCAATGATTTGCTAACCTGGTCTTGTATACAAGCGTCTAATTCTGCATATTTCTCTCCAGCTCAAGAATTTTTTGGACTAATGCATGTAATCTGCTCAGGTACACAGGCTGTTCTCCAGTATGTTGATCAGTTTCAGAAACTGAGGCTTAAGCTCTGACGCTCTCTCTACTCCTCCATATGCCTTTTCAAGACTCTTAAAAACAGTCTCCAGCACTTGCCTGGATACCAGCTACTAAAGCTATCCTCACTGCTGGGGTCAATGCATTCTCAGTGATATTCCCTCTCTTTATCTTGTCAGAGATTTCAACACCTTCCATAAATTCTCTGGTTTGAGCTTGCCAGGTAGGATAATCAACCCCTCCACTGAGCCTGGGTGACCTGTCTGAAAAACATTGCAATTTAAACTTTATATCTGTCATTCTGTCTCTCACTGGCAGATTTCAAAACCTGCTCTTAAGACAAAGATTTACAGCAGGAACAGATGCTTCCACTGAATGACTACCTGTTAACCCTCTAGTTTGTCAGCCACATGTGTAAATAGTCTGTCAGCATCAGATCCTCCATCAGAATGTTCAGGATCCCCATGCTCATTGTGCTGGGAATCTGTGAGCAGTTCTAGTGGATGTAAGTAGCACAACCCTATGGTGAATAGATATCACAACCCATTTCTTCACTAATCTGTGTATTTCACACAGTCTCTCCCCCTCTGTGTATTATGGAGGCAAGATCTGGACATTCACAAAGCATATAAAACTGTTCTCCTTCAAAGCTCTGTATATCAATTACCTGACCATATGCCCACCTATCAGCCCGCCTTACTGCTTCTGTACTATCAGTATGAGACACATCACTGATGAGAATGGGTGTGTAGGAATTCAGCCCAAATGTCTGCAAGTATCCATAGTGCTAGACAACAGAATCAATACAGTACATGCACACACATATACTACCACTCTAATCTCTCTGACTGAATGATACTGATTGTCTCAGAAAGAGAAATCAGTTAAAACCGTGCAAGTCTCAAGTCCAATTTTTGGCACCATTTGTGTAACCGGAAAGGGGGGCAGATGAAGAAATATTACATATAACTATTACACTCCCCTTTTTCTTGCACCTCAGCTTAACATTTTTCTGAAGCACAAGCCAGAGTTCTCTCTTTATGCATTATGCAGTTAAACCTCATGGCTATTGTATGTAAAACCCTGAACAGCTGTTAACTGTTCCCAGCCAGCTTCAAAGAGAGTACTATACAATTTCTTAGTACACAAAGATTTAAGACACAAAAATATCGTAAACAGTATTTGGAATACTTATGAATATTTTTAAATAAAGCCTTTTAGAATGTAATAGAAACATCGGTAGATTTACAAACTGTCCCATTTTGTTGCTGTTATATATATTTAAATGTAAGGTTTCAACATAACATTTGCACTTCTATACTTTAGCACGCACATATAAACAAAACCCCACTGATCCTGTTTCAGGGGATTTTTCAGTCTTTATAGTGTGGCCCTAATATGTATAGCATCACCTGGATTCTTCAGAGCTTGAGAAGAATGGAAAAGAATAGCGATATTGCCAAACACACCAGAGCCTTGTCAGCAAACAAAAATCTGGGAATCCTTACAGCTAGGATTCCAGCCCCTGGATTAATAGTTCCTGGTCTCAGTTGTTGGTGAAATAGAAATCTGAAGCCTATAACCAAAGTGGTAGAGGTACTGGGATCAACATTTAAAATATCTATCCCCTGCATTTCTCTGAAGCGCTCACTCTATAGGGTACTATCTTTCCCCCCACAAACCCAGCTAAGTCAGGTAAGAATTTACAAACCTTTACCTCACTGAGCTCTGCTCTGTTCTCTCTCAGACAAACCCCCCTTTTAACCTCCACCTCCTCCCTCACCTAAACTGCGATTGGCACAGCTCTCAACTAGTGAATGTGTGGGACCTGAACAACTGCTCGCCCTAAATGAACGCTACTCCCGCAGCTTCAGAAGCAGCTACTGAGCATGTCTATTAATGCCACATGTGCTTCTGGATGTCCTGGGTCCTTCCACCGGCCCTTGGGTCTCAAAGTTTCGAAGGAAAGAATCCTGGAAGGATCCTGGGCTGGTATTTTCTCTGAGGAAAAAGAAAGCATTTGATGTTCTTGTGGGCAAACAGGTATACCATGGGAGGGCTCTATTTGCAGAATAGAGGCTTTAGGATGGAGTCCGTCAGCAACTACTAGTGGTTGGCTGAATACTGAATGTTGAGGCAATTATGCCAAATTGTTTGTTCCTGGTAGTTATCCTGTAACGATGGCACTAATTCCATAGCTTGATTGTCTCCTGACAAAGAGAGGATGAGTTGGCACCCTCCTGCCTACTGATATAAAATATTACTTTACCGAGGTGTTGCTGTACTGTGGTTCTTTTCAGGAGCATCAGAAAAGCTCTTTAAGTTAGTCAAAACATCTCGAGTTTCAGCACATTGATATGGAGTAAGGATTCTTCCCAGGACAACACGCCTTACATTTGTAGGTAGTTTAAATGGACTAGAAACCTGCTATGGAGACACTTGTAATCTTTATCGCTGTGGGAGGAGAGGTGCAGGAATGGTATCTCTTCTTTGCAGCCTAACTAGGGATAGGTCCACCAGTCCAAGGAAACTACTATACAAGTTGGAAACACGAGACAAATATTTGTATTTGGTGGGTTGGTAAACAAGACTTCAGCCAGCCTCGAAGGTGAAGACTTGCAAGAAGTGTCACATGAGTGCACAAGGCCATGTAACTTAACAGTTTAAGAGATTCTTGCTGTTGTTGCAGGGTTTCCCTGAGGATGAAGATCAGGGGCATGACAGCCTCAAATCTGTCTTGAGGAAGGTATTCCTTTGCTGTATTGGAATCTAGAAAAGCCCCTATAAAATACTATGGACTGGGTTGGCCAACCTCAATTTGGAGGATCCAGAAAGGCCGAACAAAGGGTTTGCTGACCGTCTCAATACTGGTAAGGAGACTTAGCACAGAGTCCCTACTTACAAAGGCATAAGAACGGCCATACTAGGTCAGATCAAAGGTCCATCTAGCCCAGTATCCTGTTTTCCGACAATGGCCAATGCCAGGTCCTCCAGAGGGAATGAACAGAACAGGTAATCCCGTCGCCCATTCCCAGCTTCTGGCAAACAGAGGTTAGGGACATCATCCCTACACATCCTGGCTAATAGCAATTGATGGACAGATCCTCCGTGAACTTATCTAGTTTTTTTTTTAACCCTGTCATAGACTTGGTCTTCACACATCCTCTGGCAAGGAGTTCCACAGGTCGACTGTGCGTTGTGTGAAAAAATACTTCCTCTTGTTTGTTTTAAACCTGCTGCCTATTCATTTCATTTGGTGACCCCTGGTTCTTGTGTTATGAGAAGGAGTAAATAACACTTCCTTATTTACTTTCTCCACACCAGTCATGATTTTATAGACTTCTATCACATCCCCCCTCTTAGTCATCTCGTTTCCAAGCTGAAAAGTCCCAGTCTTATTAAGCTCTCCTCACAGGGAAGCCGTTTCATACCCTAATAATTTTTGTTGCCCATTTCTGAACCTTTTCCAATTCCAACACATCTTTTTTGATATGGGGCGACCACATCTGCACGCAGTATTCAAGATGCGGGCATACCATGGACTTATATGGAGGCAAGATGATATTTTCTGTCTTATTACCTATCCCTTTCCTAATGACTCCCAACAGTCTGTTTGCTTTTTTGACTGCTGCTGCACATTGAGTGGATGTTTTCAGAGAACTATCCACAATGACTCCAAGATCTCTTTCCTGAGTGGTAACAGCTAATTTAGACCCCATCATTTTATATGTATAGTTGGGATTACGTTTTTCCAATATGCATTACTTTGCGTTTCTTAACACTGAATTTCATCTGCCATTTTGTTGCCCAATCATCCAGTTTTGTGAGATCTTTTTGTAGCTCTTCGCAGTCTGCTTGGGACTTAACTATCTTGAGTAGTTTTGTATCATCTGCAAATTTTGCCACCTCACTGTTTACCCCCTTTTCCAGATCATTTATGAATATGTTGAATAGGATTGGTCCCAGTACAGAGCCCTGGGGGACACCACTATTTACCTCTCTCCAGTCTGAAAACTGACGATTTATTCCTATCCTTTGTTTCCTATCTTTTAACCAGTTACCAATCCATGAGAGGATCTTCCCCTCTTATCCCATGACAGCTCACTTTTTGGAATCAGAGGAACGTCTTTCCAAACCTAATGCTCCCTATATGAATTGTTCAAGAAGGTAGAAATAGCTACAGAGTGATGAGTTCTGGTGGAAAAAGATCAGCATATGGTCCAGAATGTGGCCTTCAGAAAAACAGATAATACACTAAGAGTGTCTATCCGTTAATGGAATAAGTCCATTTGGCTCGATGTCAGCGTTTAGGCTCAGCCACTAGGTGAAGAGGTGCCAAGTAGGAGTCAGAAGGAGGAAGAAAATTTAAAGAAAATGAATAAGAGACTGCCAAAAGGGCAGAAAAGTGTCCTTAAATACTTACAGCAATTACTAATATTTACAAAACTGATTTGATGAAAGGGTGCCAGCAGGCAGACACTGCCAAGTTCTGTTTTATTGCTGGAGTGGTCAGACCTAACAGAGAGGCAGTTGGATCCGCACTGCCCTACATACCCTTGAATGGGGAGGTGAGACAGAGGTATAAGGACATGCACAGGCAATGAGGCCCAGCTGACACTCCTGGGTGAAAGATCATGATCTTACTCGCATATGGTGTGTACATGCCCCATAAGTGGGATCCACAAAGACAGATTCCATGAAGAAAAAAGAATTTGACTGAGGGAGGCAGCCTTTGAAGATTGACATGGAAGTGTACAGCTATTGCAATTTAGATTTATATGCAATTATTAGAATCCTTACTTTAGCAAAACAGAAGATTATATATAAATATATGAAACAAATGTATCAAACTGAGTAGAATTATGAAAAGCTCTTCACCCAATGAGGTGTCCATAAGCACCTTCACTGGTTGAAGGACGTATTTGCCACGTATTAAAGGTTTTCTTTGAAGTCACTGTTACAATTTGTGGGATATAGTCACCTGATATCTATAGAAAATGATTAGAACAAGAAGCTTTCCATGGTACACACTAAGTATTTTTTTAAACAAAATGGTTACATAATGCAGATAGAAAGACAAACAAATCTTGCAATCATTTAAATCAATAACAGCACTTCCACTGATTTCAATTATGTACATTTACAATAACCTACTCTGCAAAAAAGGCAAAGAAATTACACAAGTTTTACCAAATGAATCCTAGGATGAAGATTATTTTCCTTTACAACATACCTTTCTCATCTTTTGACACTGTCTTTGTATCTCTGTCCTCCTCAGGGCTAAAGACAAAAATTGATGTTAATCAATAAGGAAACAAAAAGGAAAATTAACTCTAAATTATGGTATTAAAATACCTACCAGAAACTAGTTGAGAAACAAAAGACACCTTTGCAAACTTGTATTAAGAAATCTGACATGAAATAAGGGAAGTCAGATTCTTAAACTTAAGTCTGGCAGAAGATAAAAATAAGAATTTAATAAAACAACCTTTGAAGGTTGAGGAAAGGAAGGAAAATCAAACCATCAGTTAAAAATTGCACAAGAAGAAATAAAAGATTCTTTAGGAATAGACTACAATTTCATCAGTCTTGCTGGCCAATTGAAGGAAACAGCTTACTTGCATCACTTAATGACCAATAAAAAAAGATAGCATCTGGTCTAAAACTGAGAAAAAACAAACCTCTTTTTCTGATCACCGCCCTCATTGGTAGAGGACTCTTTAGTAGCAGATGATTCTTCAGAATTAGCTTTGTCTTCTGTTTTCTTGGCATCTTCTTTACTATCTTTGGTTTCAGGACCTGCATCTTTATCCGCTGTTTCCCCACTAGAGGCTTCCAGACCTTGTGATGGTTTGCTACTCTGATCACTTATGTTTTCTACTACTAAAGATTCAGAGTCCATTTTCTCTTCATCTATTGTCTGTTCACTTGTCTCCCCTTTTGCTACAACTAAATGCTTTGCTTCCTTCCTTGAAAGATCTTGTGCTGACTTGCTGTCCAAATCTAAAGCATCTTCCTCCGACTGACTGGCAGCAAGAGCGTCCTCTTCCTCTGCTAGCTTTTTGCCTGCCACGGCGTTACTTGCTTCTTGTGCATATGGCTGCTCCACTTCGGAAATTTCTTCTTTAAGTGGTTCAGATTTACAAGTTTCCCCCAAAATCTCGAGTATTTTCTCATTTTCTACGGATTTAACAGGAATAGAATGGCACAAGATTTAATCACCAGGGAAATAAAGCAATCACAAATGTGGAACTGGCATGGCTGCCACACTAACACCAAGAGAAGTTCTAAGCTACACAGAGATTGGAAAACCTAATGTACACAATATTAAAGTTCTAAACTATTTGCAGCCTAACAAATTATATTAAGCCCAAATGTTATAGGGAAGAAAATGCCCCCACAGATTTAATAAAAACCTTCTGGCTGGTCCTTGACATTCTTCATGAAACTGTTCAGTTCTGGTTCTTCTCAATTTAACTTCCACAATCCAAGATGCTTAACTGAATGTATCAATGCACTGAAAGTTCAATTTTCTAATTTCTGTGAATTTCTTTTAGCAGACACTCCAACATGAAAACTGGGACATCTTCTGATGTATATTTTCAGTCCAGAAAGTGAATAGAATCTGTATGGAATTTCCATGAAGAAACTGTCTTCTTTCTTCTGTATCCAGTTACTAATTTTTAAATTTTAGGTCCCTACAATGGCTTTATACTGCCTTTTCTGCTCTACTAGTTAAAAAGTTAAGATACTCTGATATCACAAGATCTGTTTAACATGTAGAATCTTTAGCTTTTAAACTGAAATTAACTTTTCTAGATCCATTTACGTAGTTTAGGAGGCTTTTAAATAACCACTTTATGTCAGTGAAAATATTTAAATGACAGACATTAGTTCACAGATCTGGGGATATGATTGGGTTTCCAATCTCTATGATCCTTGCATGATCTGGATTGTCCACCATAGGAATAATGCAAACTATAACATTGCATTTTTTGTTAAAATAACTAGTGTTTTAAAAAGGGTTAGTTGAAAAGATGGGATTACATTGTTCTTTAATAGTACCTGGCTCCAAGGGTGATTCCTCGATTTTCTGCAAGGAAAAAAATAAAACATTGCAAACACTTTTATAAACCTAATAAACTGAGTCTAAATTACAAAGATAGAATTTTAGACTATTTGAAGTTACAGTAATTCAGATACTGTATTTAAAACTGGCTCATCTAGAACCATTTCAAATGACTGTTTATATAAATGTGTATTTGCTTAAACAAAACCACAAAATAAATCAAAACTACCTGAGTTCAGCTACATTTGTTATGTGTCTTTCTAGCTAACTCAGGATATATCTACACTATGGACCTTACAGTGGCACAGCTGTGGCCTGCAAGGTCTCCTGTGTAGCCGCTCTATGCCAGCATGAGAGAGCTCTCCTGCTGGCATAATTAAACCATTCCTAACGAGCAGTGGTAGTCATTTTGGCAGGAGAACATCTCCCGTGGACACAGCGCTGTCCACACTGGCGCTTTTGTCCATGAAACTTTTGTTGGTCGGGGTGTGTGTGTTTTTTTCACACCCCGACCGACAAAAATTTTACCCACAAAAGTGCAAGTGTAGACAAAGCCTGGGAATACTAAAGGCATTAGAAAGAACATTTATGTCTAACATGCCAAAAATAATAAATATGGAGAAAACATATTGCACATTTGTACTAACCATTGTAATTCACAATGATGAAAAAGGAAATGAAGTGAACTGAACATCAGATTATGTAATGTTAGCATTAATGCGGTATTTTTTTGTTTCCTCTCTAAAAGAAAGGAAATCAAAACATGTATAGCGGGGGTATTTCAGTTATATTGGTGCCTACACAAAAGGAAGTTAAACTTTCCAAACTAAAACCACTTTTATTTACAACTCAAATAGTAGAGGATGATGATTTCTCAAAGCGGGCAGCAAACACTGGCAGATGTGCTCAGTTTATAGATATGAGCAAAGGTAGTGTCCAGACTCCAAAATAAGTAGGCACTGCCCTGCTGAGACCCCACTGTCATTATGACTTTATTAAGCATCACAACATCTATACTAAATCATAATATGAACTACAAGTAGAGTAAAAGAGTTGAGTTCAGTTTTATTATGTTTAGAGACTAACTGGCAATTTTCTATGTAGGACCGAAAATAACCCGCAGCATAGCTAAAATTTCAATTTACCTTCATGATATTTAAATCAGATGAGGCAGCATCTACGTTGTTTCCAATTTCCTCACAGTCTTCCTGAAAGATTGAATGGAAAATATTTCACTCCTTACAAAAGATTAACTACAGCTTTACAGATAAAAACCTACATAAAATATTGGAAGGTAGGAGAAACAACACTACTTTATCTGACTTTCCCAGGGAGATAGCATTGGTATAAATATTTACCAATAGTGAGAGGAACTTTTGCTCCCAAACCTCAAAATACTACCCAAGAACGCTGAAAAAATGTCAGGATAATTTTTCTAACAATTTAATGAAATTTTCATTAGCAATAAAACATCAGTTTACAATGGTCTTGTGCACTTAAAAAAAGCTTCTGATCTGAAGAGAAAATGTGTTAATTTGTTTGATAGCTTTACACATTGTTATGTCTCATTGCCTTGCTTCTCCTGTTTCTAAAGGGAAAAAAGTAATCTGAATTAGTTAACACAGGACTCATACTCTGGGTTTTTTGGAAACAAAGCATGTCCTACAAGTAACATTCTTGGACTCTGCTGAGAGATGAACAATAAGACGCATCCCTCAAAGCCCCACTATATGATTTAGAGCAGTTTTAACTTGTAGAATACCAGAGGTTTTGCCTTCCAGATTAAGGGGCCAGCACTGCAATGGCAGAATTTAAGATGTAATAGTAATGTTAGTACAAAATTGGCATTCCCAAAATAGAGGAACATAACATTAGGGGAACCCTGCAGTGAGCAAAATATTTAAAATTCTGTGTCAGCCCAGTGAAAATATACTGTACAATAATGCATATTTGGGTCTCTCACAAGGCTCTCAGACATACGAAGGTACAATTTAAAAGAATGAGAACACAGAATTAGGGCAAAATAGAATACGCAAAAACTTAAAACCCAAATATTTTTAACAAGGACATTATTTACATAGAAGGTGTGGAGGAAATGAAAAAAGTCTGACCTCCAAATTATTTCCATTAAGTGGAAAACTAGCATGCAATAAATAAATTTTGATTCCTGACATTTAAGTGAGGCATTATCATCTACAATTTTCAGAAATTGAATATATGAAAAGTCATATCTCCAGTTACCTACCTCATTTTCTGTAAGTTGGTCTGGAAGTTCTTTCATTTCTGCATCA